>NC_065585.1:137784360-137959360 GCF_024542745.1 Macaca thibetana thibetana
TATAGTAAAATAAGTGACTCATGTTTGCCATTGTAGTACTTCCCATGTATAAATTCTTTTGTGCCTCCATTTTATTTTTGTGCTCCTATTTTATCCTTGTTTATTTTACTTTTTGTTTTTTTCTTGTGTATTAACATTGGAAATTACCTCTGATCTGTTTTTTTGCTTGTTTATTTGAACAAGGGAAGATATATCTTTTGAAGTGATTATAGATTTTATTTAGAGTTACTAAAACTCTATCCAATAAAACTTGGCAATAGACACCTGCTAGGCACTTAGAATTGAGTTACGTGCTACAGGAGATACAAGGAACTTTTATAGTAATAGGAGACATTGCAATTCCATACTGATGTGAAATTACACTCCAACTTTCATTGCTTTTGCACTAGAAGACTGAGAGCAGATGGCCAATATCTACATTCTTTGTGGTGAACTTTAATAATAGGCAACAGGGAAGTATTTCTGTTGAGGCAACCCTATCCTATAATTTCATTGGTAAATTATAATTTAGTCTCCTTTAGTCTTGCATTTTCCTGCTTCATAGATGTGGTATATGCTATTGTGTCTGTTTGGCTAGAAATATTGAAGTAATGTTACATATTTTAAATATTAAAGTCTTAGATGTCCCAAAAAATCAAGGCGCAGAGAGTATCGATTATATTATGTAGTTTTGTCCTATGCTAGAGACTAAAGAATTTTAAAGCCGCTGCTGCTTCTGTTTAGAGAAGGCCAGGGTGAGATTACCCCAAATCATGAATGTCTGTTCCATTTTAAGCATGATGTAATTTCCAACTATTGCTAACTCAAGATTAGTAAGTTAGCTAGGAGTAAGGCTAAAACTTGAACACACATCCTGATTGTCACACCAAATTCTAAAATCATTCATCTTTCCTGCCTTGGAGAAAAAGTAACTTCTGAGAGATTAAAGAATAGGTGAAAAATGGTCACAGATGTCTCTGGTCTAGATAATTGGGGGGGAGGGGGTGGGGGAAACTTAATTAAGTATCCTGGAACCCTTGTCCTTAGCCACAAGCACGCTCCATTATAAGAGAGTTGGATATTACCTAACTAAACTCACTTTCAAATTAGTATTTGAGGAAAAAACTGAGGTCCAGCCAGATTCCATGATCCAGCCAGTGTGACATGTTGTTGAGAGATGTGGAGAAGGCCTCAGGCCCTCGGTCTCGATCCTGATCCCCATGGATTTCTACAGCAGGACATTGTGTCCAGAGCTTACCATGGACTCGTCTCCTTTGAATTTTGATAAGAATTCTGTTAATTTATTTTTATATCTAAAATATAATTATAAAGAATATGACATTTCTGACTAGCACTCTTTTGAGGCAAATTAGAAAAAAAATTCAAAATTGCAATGAAGATTTCATGTATCACTTTTTCTTCTTTTTAATTTGATTCCTGCTAAAGATGGAAACAAAATCAATCAGCAACAACGAAAAGCACACTCCAGCTGAAAGACCGCAAGTTCTCTATAACTGGATTTTAATTCAGTTTAGATAATAATGTCATGAGGCTATTAGAGCAGGGATGGATTATATCAAGGGTCAGCAAGCCATGCTTTAAAGGGCCAGATACTATGTGGGTCAAACTCCCTGCTATAACTGCTCACCTCAGCTGTGGGGGCAGGTCAGCAGCCACAGATGGTATGTAAATAAACGAGTGTGGCTGAATTCTAGTAAAACTGGATTTATGGGCACTGAAATTTAAATTATGTGTATTTTTCATGTGCCATGAAATATTATTCTTTGGATTTATATTTAGTCATTTCAAAATATAAAAATCATTCTTAGCAAATGAGCTGTCCAGATAAATTAGCAGGCCATATTTGATTGTTAACCATAGTTGACCAGTATGGAGAGTTTGGATTAGAAAAACCTCAAAGTCCTTTCTACTGCTGAAGATTCCTAGTTGTACTTTGGTATTTGCACATTCCAGCCCGTGGACCATGAATAATCTGGATATGATAATAAGAATGTAATATTCCATTATTTTATACTAATGTGAACTACCGAAATTCCAAATGATATCTAGTCAGTATGAAGTGCATATTTTGAAAACACTGAGGAAGAAAAGCTCCTCCCTTCTTACCTCTTGACTGAAAACACGGACTCATCACCTGTCTGCTTGTCAATGAGTATAACCTCAGAACACACCAATGTAGGTCACTGCCAGGAATGACCTCCCAGTGAAGGCACAGACTGGTTTTGTGGAAGAATTATTTTAACTGGGATGAGATGATATCCCATTGTAGTTTTGATTTGCATTTTCTTGATAATTCATGATGTTGAGACTTTTTAAAAATGTATGTGGCCATTTGAGATCTTCTTTGGAGAAAGTTCTATTCCAGTCATTTGAATCGTTTTAATAATCATTTTGGCACTTTTTTTGTTTTCTGTGACTTCCTTACATATTTTGGATACTAGTCCTTTGTCAGATGAGTAATTTGCATATATTTCCCACATTCTGCAGGTTGTCTCTTCACTTTATCGCTGTTTCCTTTGCTATATAAAAGCTTTATAGTTTGAGTTAATCCCAATTATCTGTTTTTCTCTTCTTTAATCCTGATTTGATCACTATGCATTGTATTCATGTATGAAAATGCTCTATTGCATAAATATATATAATTATATGTCAAAAATAACATTGGAAACAAAGCAAGAAAATGATTTATATGTTACCTTTTAGGGTGTTCAAACATCCTTAATGGACATAGAAAGCTTAAGTTCCAATCTAATTTTCATGTCCATTTCACCTCCAAACAGCAATAGCTGCAAATATATGTTAGCACTGGTCATCAATGCAGGTCTTGCATGTAAGTAGAAATCGGGTTCCACTATTTTCTGCTTCTCGAATGCCAAATTACTGACCAGTTTAGCTCCCCTTGACTGCCCCATCATTTCTCTTCTTTCTAAGCCCCAACCACAGGCTGACTTAATCACAGAATTCTGAGCTTGATGTTACGGTACAACGCTGCCTTAGAAAGTATGAAACATTGGCTAGCCATTTTGTTTCCTTCAGTCCACAAATTCCTTTATCTGTGCACATTTGAACAGAGACCAATTGACCACAACCTGTTCCATAGTGCCTGTTCTTGTCTGTGAGGTATTTAAATTGTCCTTATTGCTAGGTAAATATTTTTAAAGGTTGTCAAAGATCCTTTTTAAAGATCAGCTGCTATATATCATATGCTAATGTATATTTCTTGCTGGTAAACATGTTTTTTCTACAACTGTGAAATGTGAATGACAACTATTCTTTTGCTCAAGGATATGTGCTTTTATTTTTATGAAACATTTTTAATATCTTTGTGTTTATTAATTTGATTCTTGAATGTTTTTAAACAAATCTTCCTTTGAGCATAGCTGTAGTGTAACTCATAACTCAGTAAGTCATTTTCATATATATACTTACATATATTTATATTCTTACATATTTATGTACATATACTTCTGACAATCATTTTTATGAAAATGAAAAAATACATTGAGAGACAGAGGTAGAAATTTGTAAAAGAATGCATCTTTGAGCAGTTCAGTTTTAAAATATTTCTGCCTTTGCTCAAGAGAAGATAGTAAGTACTCTCTCAGCTTGAGCGTATGGGAGTATTAAAAATAATGTACCAAACCTGAAAGATGCAAAGTTGATTTGAAGGCCACATCTAAAATGTTTTGTTAAACTACACACATGACAGAATGAACAATTGAATGAACACGTGTGAAGATGATTGTGTTGGAGGCACCTTTGGAAAAACAGAGGGAAGTCTCCATGGAGACGGTTACAGAGAAATCTGAAAATACATGAAAAAGCAGATTAACAAGATATTTCTCAGTTGCTAATGATCAGTGTGTTTTTTAATAGGCCTTTTACTCGAGATGCTGATGTACCATGCTAAGCCAGAGTACGTGTGTGCGCACACACACATATACACACCTATTTGTATACATTCACAATTTCACAACCCCAGTGCTTGTGGTATTATTGGCAATGGCTTTACTAGAATTTACGGTGTATTTGAAAATACTTATTTTAATTTTTAACATACTTCTGTTGGCAGGATTTAAAACTAAATAAGGCTTCAGAATTAGTTATTGAGTTAACCAGGGTCATATGCTACGGGAGATGTAGGTGAAAAACAAATTGAATTGGTAGTGTCTCAACAGAGCTCTTCTGCATATTTCTAATATGGAATGTGTAGGATGAGAAAGATGAGCCCCAGTGCACACACCAAGATGAGATTTACTTATGACCTAGTCGAAACTCTGTTGGTTAAAAGAAAAAGCTGCAAAGATCAGATCACTGGACGTAAAGTCTGTCTCTGAAATCTCCTAGGAGATGACCACATGCTCTAGTGCACATAGTCTACTTTTTGGGTTAGTTGCTATTCGATAAAAATATACTTTATTCTGGCTCTATTGATAGATAATTAACAAATAACATTGAATGTATAGAAGTTGTACAATTTGATGTTTGATAGCATTGTGAATCATGTATGCATGTACATCACCATGATCAAGTTAAATAACATATTCATCACCACACGTAGTGACCATTTTTATTAATTTTTTTGTGGTTAGAACACTTAAGGTCACCTCTCTTAGCAAGAGAATATTAAGTACAGTCACATTGTTCTGCATTAGATCTCCATAATGTATCCATTTTGTTACTCAAATTTTGTACCCTTTGGCCAACATCTATATTGCCTTCCCCCTAATCCTTGGCAACCTCTATCCTCCTCTCTATGTCTTTGTATTTGACTATCATATGTGCTTTTTATGCTCAAACAAAGCAAGCTGGACCACTCCTTTTATTTTACCACATATATTGCCTATTTCATGTGGCATCTGTTTTTATGTTTTGGAGAGTTATAAAATACCCTATATCCCTTGATCACTGAGATACCATGTGAGGTTGAAGGCAACTTAAAAGGTTGAAATGTTAAATATGAGGGTTGGAGGAGGCACAAGTGAGGGGCACTGCAATCCACCCTACAGCTTGGAATTCTCTACCTGACATCTACCTGTCAGAGTCTGAAACCTACAGATCAATGTGCAGCGTATCTTGGACTTCTATAAAATAAGATAAATCCTTTGTTTCTCCTGATATGTCACATGGGTGGCCTTTGGTGTATCTAGAGTGACTCACTTCCTGCTTTTTCTTTGCAATGTTTTGGCAGGAAAGAATCACCTTTCCAAGTCCTTTGAGCTTGTTTCCCCCCCACCCCACCAACTTGTCTTCTGCAAGCCTGTCTACTGGGGAATGTGCTTCCTGTGCTAACCTCACGGGAATCACGGGTTCCATTGCTGGGCAGCCAGTTCATGTTTAGCATCACATGTGATGAAAATAAAGAAGGTCTCCATGTGAATCACTTTACCGTCTTTTTTTCCCAATAACCTTATGGGGAAGTGTCCATCTGAGAGGATCACTTACTGGGCAAATATCATACATCAGGAAAATATCAGGGTTTGGAATGAAACCTACCCTGGCTGATTGAGTCCTGTGCTTTTTCTGCCAGTTTATTTGTCTGCTGTTGGGATAGCCAGAATAGTTTTCAACACTTCAGAAAGTGATTACCTATTTTCACACATTTATAATATATTAGACATATGTGATAGTTGTAGAATGTATACACATATTTTTCTGTGTGTATAATACCTATATTGTACATGTATTGCACACCTTTGAATCTTGGCTTGTGGTTTAAATATCCCTGTAGACACACACACACACACACACACACACACACACACACACAGCGTTGCCACCAAGTTTCCAGAAGGGAAGTAAGAATGTGGCTTGGTAGACAGTCTTAGTTTGGCTTCTTGGCTTGTTATAGATTGTGGAGTTACCATGGAAACATGGAGATGGCTTGTGCTACTTGAACTTGCAGAATCTTCAGGATGCTCCAAATTCGTATCAAGAATTTGTAACTTGAGACCAATTATTAAAATGGCTGCATGGTGGAAATAAGGCCAATTCTGTCTCCTGAGACATGGGAATATGTGTCAATCCATTGGACAAAGCATAGTACTAATACCAAGTACAGATAATGAATAATCAGAAAGTTAGGGGTGTGGAAGACTAACATCAGCTGTGGCTGCTGGGTGAAGCTTCCTTCTGTTATTCTGCAGGATGCTCATTAAGTCAAGTCAACAAATTAGTGGGCACTGAAATCTCCCGAATATTATTGACCATTATTAATCCACCCTAACTGCCTAATTCTAATTGGTTGAAAAACCATATTGACTAATCTTAGGTTTCCATTTATCTTGACTGCATCGCTTTGCTGAAAGCTACTTTAGAATACATGACAATATCCTAAAGATTTTTCCATAAATTATAAAGTTTTACTGGATAAACCACCACAGAACATTAGTATTTCTTCTCACAATCACACTGTAGGAAAAATATTGTTTCCCTGGGTTTCCTTCCTAGAAAGGGTCACATTCATGACATGCAGAGTAGTCTGTCCTTTGATCGCCGAGGAGACTGCATCTTAACCACAATGAGCTAAACTTACCTTCAAACATTTTGCTCTACATTTTGAGTTCAAGGCCTTCAGTACTAAATTATTTCCTACAATAGTGAATATGAATCTCAGAATTGAATGTGAAAGACTTTTACCTAGTGATATGATTGATTGCTTAATATATTTGAGCCTGAAATATAACCATATGACATACAACTTCCTTCTAAAAAATGCTGGAAAACAGTTATGTAATTGCTAGTACCATGGAAACTTGCCTTCATTGCAGATTTGAATCCCCGAATATAGATGATCAACGCCTACCAATTCACAATGCTTAGCTAGGCCTTGTTACCTAGGCAACGATGTATTGGAAATGAGCTATCTGTATTCTCTCACTATTCTTTCCTGAGTTACACCTTTTATGTTGCTTTAGAGTATAGATTTTAAAGTTGAATACGTAATTTTCTGAAAAACAGGATGATTGTGATAGTTTTTAAATCTATCAGCTTGAAATAAAGCCTCAGAGGATAGACTACATCCTCCCAGGCCTAGAAATCTCTCCACTTGAGTGTTCCTTTAAATTGTAGATAATATTCCTTAATACTTGATATCAAATATAGTACAGTATAATTAGCAACCAAATAATTGAGATTCTAGAACTGGGTAAGCAGCATAATCAACTATCTAGAAGCCACCAGAATTATGTTGAGTAAGATACCCTAGGTTTCAGGACTGATTCTGGTAGCCTAAGTATTAGAGAAATTAATCTTAGAAATTGTTAATCTCTCCTCTTTCAGGGTTCTTATTTAACATGTTCCATCTTCTTCCTACCCCTTTTTCTGATCCAAAAACCTAATGACACCTTTGCCTGGAAGAGTTTGCTATTCGTTCTCCCCTTTTATTCTCAATGAAGCGTGCAAGATTTGTCATTTTTTCCTTGAGACTGGTCATCTGTGTTTGCAAGGCATCTCCATCCAAACCCTCACATTGGCTGGGATGAGGTTTTAGGAGCTGCTATGCCCTATTTAAAAATGTAGAAAATAACTCTCTTGACATGAGTTTGCTTGACCATTAGCAAATTCCTTGAGGGAATTATGGGTCTGTCTGGGGATTATGGACTTCTCATGGTCAAGTCCCCAGTGTCCCGGTTACACTTGATTGTATGTCAGATGAATCAAAGTCATTGTCCAAGGGCAATTCAGGGACAAAACCCGCCCTGCTGATTTCTTCACATTACTCTTCCTTGGCTGCTGCTCCTCTGCCAATGACCCAAGTGGAGCTTGGTAGTGAATTATATTAACCTAGAGAGGGTAGGCTCGAGTTTACTAAGAGGTACATTTTAAACAAAATATTACCATGCAGAACAAACTGAAAATTTATTTTCTGACCATCACAGAGAAGCCATAAAGATGTTAGTAAGAAGCGAAAGAGATGTCACACCAGTAACTTCTTAGTATTTCTCATTTCCCCTTGAGAAATAGCTGCCCTTACCTAGACTCAAGTCTTTGTTTCCCATGTGTAACTAGTGTACTTTTCTCCTCTGGGGTCGTACAAATCACATGGGGTATGCTGTTTCTCATCATGTCTTGTCCATCTGGCAGCTCAGGTCATATTTGCTGTAAAGATTCTGAGATACCCTGGTGAGCAAATTTGAGTTTTATTTGTATTCATCATGTTAATTATCTCCTGGTTCCTCTCTCTCTCTCTCTCTCTCTCTCTCTCTCTCTCTCTCTCCTCCTCCTCCTCCTCTCTCTCTCTCTCTCTGTTTTTTTTTTTTTTGTTGTTGTTGTTGTTGTTGTTTTTTTTTTTTTTTAGGACAAGGTCTCACTCTGTTGCCCAGGCTGGAGTGCAGTGTTGCTATCACAGCTCACTTCACCCTCCAACTTTTGTACTCAAGTGATCCTCTTTCCTCAGCCCACTGAGTAGCCAGGACTACTGGTGCATGCCACCATGCCAGAATAATTTTTTAAGTTTTTGTAGAGATGAGGTCTTGCTTTGTCGCCCAGGCTGGTCTTAAACTCCTGGCCTCAAGCGGTTCTCCCACCTCATTCTCCCAAAGCATTGGGATTATTGGTGTGAGCCACTGCACTCAGCTTTACTCTACTTCGTATACCATCATCTTTCATTTTCTTCTCTCTTGCTCAAACCTGGAAACTGTTTTTCCATCCAAGCATAACATATTGAATCATCTGATGAATGTTTCCTATGTGGGCAGGTAATCATTGAGCAATTTCCCACCTGTTCTTAACATGATGAAATAAACAACCGAAAGTTATTTATGAAAGATTCTGTATTCTTTAGAAATGTAGGACTGAAATTGAAGTCTTATAAATTTAAACTCTTTGTCACTCAGCTCCAGTATCTCATTTCGTGGTAGCTTTGTACAGCTGATTCAAACACCAGCCTCTCATTTACATGAAAGAGAGCCTGGACCGAGATTAGCACAGGGCATGACAAGATAAAAAATAGATTCATTATTTGACCAGCTGATGAATCTGCCAGCATAGCTTGTGAATTTAAATCACAAAATGGTAAGAATTGAAAGGGTTTGAAGTAGTTATCAACTTTCTACTTTTGTCTCTGGCCAAGACCATAACTAAATTATTTCCTACGGATTATTGCCTGGGGTATACTTGCAGATCTCCTTTAAAGGAGATAAAGCCTGGCTCAAGCATTTATTTTCATAGCTGATAATATTTGTATTTGGAATATATTTCTGCCTCAGAGATGAGCTCTTTCGTCCAGACTCAGAATTCATGTCTCTACCACCCAAGCAATAGTTCCCGGTAGATTCGAGGCTCTACAGCAATTGAACCCACACCTTGCTTTTCATAGAATCTCAAAGCATTTTCTGATCATTGACTGTATGGCCAGACCTATGCTCAGATATGTTTACCCTTACTTTAACTTTACTCGTCATGCCTCTGTTTTCAGTTCTAGCAGAAGGTTCTCTTTTAAACCTTCCGTAATTTCTTCTTTCAAAAAACAATAGAAAGCTTAATATTAAGGCAATACAAGAGTAATTGCAACATTAAACTAATATCAATATGATTCATTTGGGTTTCAGGAGAATTTAATATTTGGTTATGAATTACGTGGAAAAATTCTCAGCTTAAAAAAATACTTCTAGACCCAGAACTATGGAATTGTTGCTTCTATTTCTGACTCACCCATGAGCATATTTTATGACAGCCAAATTTATGGACCTAATTTAAACTTTTATTTAATTGCTGTGTTTCCCTTATGAGTATGTCAGAGGTCTTAACAAATCCAGAAATTAATTGTGAAAATAGAGTAAACTAGAAAAAGCCAAAGAACTTTGAAGATACAAAGTACAATATCACGAGGTAGCTTTGCCGTGAACCTAACCAGGTGTAAACATCAAGGTATCTTGCTTGCATGGCTCTGATGAGGTCGTGATTTGTCCACACAGGTATCTGTTTTTGCATAATTTGCAAACATAAGATATTTTTGTATGCTTCCTTAAGAGGGCCCTGGAATAGATCACATACAAGGTACACATGTAACTAACTGTATTCAACTATTGCATTGAACTCTTGCATTTATTCAACTATGGAATATTGCAACTATTCTAACTTAATATTAGAAATGTGCAAGAACTATTATATGCATTTCTCATCTAAACTCTTGCATTAGTACCAATATTCTTGTAATCCTCCACTACCGTTCTTTGGAATAAAAACCATGGTAACTAACTCTCTAATTGTACACCAAAATTACACATGAAAGTGCATATATTAGAATATAATGGGGCTTTATTGAAGCAAATTCTTGGAATAAATTTTCTCATTTCAACTCAGAACAACACTATTTGGTGGGAATAGAGATATTTTACAGTTGAGAAAACTGATATTTAAAGAGATTAAGAAATGCAATATCATTAAATGATAAACTATTTGTTCAGTGATGGGATCATTTTGTCTTAAGCTTTAAAAATGCCCGTTTTTACTCTTCAAGTCTTTACCAAGGAACAAAAAGTTTTATAATTACTTCATTTATTCTACTGATTAAAAATTTATCAGAACTGTGTGATCACAATAACTCTAGCCCAATGTAAAGGCTGTACTCTTAATCCACTCTGTGTCCGTGGCAAATACTTGAGTATACTATTTTAAAAGTTGGCATGCTTAAAGAAAAAAAAAAGGTCTGTAAGAATAATTTGATGTAAGTCAACTGAATGGTTCAATTGGTATGCCTCATATGTACTTCATAGCTGAGTTTATTGTTAAAAATAATGTTATGATCTGAGTATTAATTATCCTTAGAATATAAGAAAAAGGAAAGCAGAGATCCCATCACAGTTTGGTTTGCAAAAACAACTAGATTTGAAACAGGAGGTTAAGATAGAAAAACAGTCTGAAATGAAATATCTAGTAATTGAAGAAGGGCAAAATTGACTTAGCCAGAAGTAAGCAACAATGTCAGTTGCTGCGGTAACTGGGATAAATTTTGATCTTGATGGCAGAGAAAAATGTCAAGGAGAAATGAAGCATTTCGTTGCCATGATTGTTATGTTTTATCAGGCACTGGAGGTTTCTGCCTCCTGGGTAAAGATTGAAAGTCATCCCTTTTGAGAGAACACTGCTCCAAACAGAGGTATCGATAGAGCAGTAATGAAGGTGAGGACAGAAGAGTCCGGTGAAATGCTTCGGTCTCCTGTACCTGGCCGCAACCTCAGTAGCCCTCTGGGACAGTGAAACAGATGTGGGATGCAATGTGTGGACAAAATTCGGTTTATAATTGCAGATTTAGTAAACAGGTCAGTCAGTCATTCTGAGAAGAAAACATGCCAAATCCTGAGGGTTTGCTCAATTTGAACATAGTACCCTACAGAATTTCTGTATTGTTATTATTTATTATGGAAATTAGGCAATCCCATTCCCATATGTTTTTAATAGAGTTTATAATTGGAAATAAATCTCAACTCCATCTTCGTTCCATCTCTAGTCACTGAGAGCCTGCCTTTCAGCCAGAGAGCATCTCCCTCTGGGCCCAGCTTTGCCTATTGTGGATCCAGTCACCAAGTTCCTCAGAGTAATTGGATCCTAGAAAGAAGAAACAGCCTCATCCATACTTTGTCTTTGAAGGACTGTGTCACAGATGCCAGAGCAGTGAAATGAAGCGTGCCCATGTGCTCATATGTGCAACACAACCAATGCACGTTGTGTTTGTAAAATTCATGCTTCACCAGGCCACTGGAAGCCATCTAGAAAACAAGCAGCATGACATTCATTGAACATGTTATTGTCCAGGCACCACGTAGTTGTATCTGGGTTTCCATGTCTGAATGCACAAACATCTACACACAGCACAGATGCTGACATTAACTGACCGGGGGCCTTAGGGTCATTCCATCAGGAGTGGCCATGGGCCACGCTTAGTCAGGCACAGTTTTGTGTTAATGGCCCAGTTCCTCCCTGCTTCCTAACTAAAAATGTGCCTTTCTACAGAGGCTAGGTGGCATTAAAAGTAAAGCCTCTGACATAAAATATTGTCTCTTTTTGGAATTCAAGCAAGACCTTTAAAGGGTCTTGAACCTACAGGTGCCTTCATACAAGCTGCACCCCCTGAGTTAACCAGCGCCGATCACAAACCAGGAGTATGATTATTCAGGGTAGAGCTTAAAGTGAGAAGTTTATACAGAACAAGAAAAAATATTCACACCATTTCTCATCAATCAGTGGTTTGCCTTGTGGAACTTCATCGTTATTGGAGACAGGGAGGAAGTTTGGAAATCTAGAAGTAAGTGTTTCCAATTCTAACTTGACAGTGAGCAGGGATCGAATGAGTAAATTAGATGCTGAGTAATTCACGTGTCAGGAAGACCAAGCTCATTTTCGTCCCCTCAACCCTGTTCTTTGCCTCATTTCTTTTCCAGGATTTGACACTTTTTCCTCAAATGGGTGCTGTTAACCCTATAGTCTCGTGTATCTGTGACAGCCTCCCTGTTCTTATCTTCCAATATGGGAGTCCTTTGCTGTACTGGATCATATGGCAGGAAGCCATGGAGGTTCTCCACTTTCTCATCCCCATGTTCTTTCCACCTGAGATACCCCAATCAACCCTTGGGCTGAGTAATGTTGCATCTTCCACGGGCCTCACAGGCATCGCACTGTGCTTCTCCTCAGGTACTGATGACTCTCTCTTGTTGCCATGAGCCCTCTTAAGGAACACGGTTTGTTATTTTGGAGAAACACTGTATTCTGTAACAATGTACACAGTATACTTTGCACTCCAAACAACTTTTCATTTTATTAAATATTTGAATAAATACACGAACCAATGATAACCATAGAGTGGTTTTAAGGAGAAGTTAGCTAAGGCTGATAGTGACAGGTTTTAAGCTAATTTAGATGTTGGTGCTGATTTTCTTATACGGCAGGTGATATGATTTCAGTTGTTCAGGAAATTTGTATTCTGGAGTCCAACTACATTCACTGATCTCAAGAAGTGATTCTGTTAACGAGTTTCTGCTGTCTTTGAGAAAGGGATGGTGCAATGTTTATGTATTTAGAAGATCTGTATATCCAGAGGGCATTTTGGAGGTGGTTAGGTCGTAAGGGTGAAGTGCTCACAAATGGGATCAGTGTCCGTAGAAAAGACAGGCCAGACCAGGCATGGGGGCTCACACCTTAGCACCTTGGGAGGCTGAGGAGGGTGAATTGCTTGAGCCCAGAAATTGGAGACCAGCCTGGGCAACATTGTGAGACTTCATCTCCATAAACAATACAAAAATTAGCCGGGTGTGGTGGTGTGCGTCTGTGGTTCCAGCTACTTAGGAGGCTAAAACATGCTCACTTAGGCTAGGGAGGTTAAAGAAAAGCCTGGGGAGCACTGGTTTTTGCTGTCACGTGAGGATGTAGCAAAAATACGGCATCTGTGGGGTAGAAAGTGGGTCCTCACCAACACCTGATCTATCACCTTGAGCTTGGACTTCCCAGCCTCCAGATCAATCAGAAATAAATGTCTGTTCTTAAACAACCCCCGAATATATGGCATTTTGTCATAGCAGCCCAAACAGACTAAAATGCCCACATTCAACTATAGGAGAGTCATGCGCATTGTTGAAGTATCTATGTAAATAAAAATTATTTTTCATGGTAGGAATTGGGCAGTATAGGCCTTGAGGATTTACAACTTCTCTAACCGTAGAAGGTATAAAGCTATGTATTAGTCAGCATTCTCCAGAGAAACTATAGAGAAATAAAAAGAGAGAGATCTCTTTGTCATCTATCAATCTTTCAAACTATCTGGAGAGCTTTATTTTAAGGAATTAGCTCATGCATTTCGAGGGGCTGGTAAGTCAAAATCAATACGGCAGGATGAACAATCAGGCAGGAGTTTTATGTTGCAGCCTTGAGAAAGAGTCTCTTCTTTGGGAAAATCTCAGTATTTGCTCTTAAATTTCCCCTCAGATTGAATGAAGCCCACAACCTAAGGGAGGGTCACCCGCTTTATTCATTGTAAATGTCAGTCGCATCCACAAATACCTTGTCAGCAATACCTGGACTAGTGTTTGAGCAAACATGTATAAGGCCTACTTCTAAGCACCTTATCATATACTTTATGTTATTGGATGATACAAATAGAATTTTAAGAGCCAGGCATGGTGGCTCACACGTGTAATCCCAGCACTTTGAGAAGCTGAGGCCAGAGGAGACGATATCTTGAGTTCAGGAGTTTGAGACCAGTTTGAGTAACGCAGTAAATCACTGTCTGTAGTAATAATAATAACATAATAATTAATAAAAGTGGTGGGGGGTGCCTGTGGTCCCAGCTACTCAGGAGTCTGAGGCTGGAGGATGGCTTGAGCCATGATGGTGTCACTGTCTTCCAGTCTGGATGACAGAGTGAGAACTATTCTCAAAACAAAGAAAAAATAGGTAAACATTGTATTAGAATCCCCGTTTTTAAGATGAAACACCGTAAAGCTAGTGAGAAGTAGAGACGATGTTTGCACCCAGGCAATGTATTTCCAGAGGCAGCCCCAGGTCAAGGCTACCTACCCATGACAGGCAGTGGACTAGATCTTGGAATCTCTCATTTGAAGCTGTCCTTTCTACAACTGTGTCTCATTAAATGGTATCATAGAAAAGCACTTATAAAATGATGTGTTCTCAGTGTATCTAGATTTAGATCACCATCGTTAAATATATCTACATCAATAACAATGGCAACAGTAATTATAACTAATGCATACTGCATGTCATGGTGTGCATATCCTGATCATTTCACTGTTTAAGCACTTTATGAAATGAGAGTAGAGCTTGACACATAATCGTACTATTCTAATTTCCAAGGTGAGGAAACTGAGGCTCAGAGAAGACAAGGTTTTCAAGCATAGGCAACAGGTAGGCGAGGAGACAGAAATTCAACCCCTGGCAGCCGTCCCCGGAGTCTGTGCTAGTAACTCTGTACTCGCCCTTTGTGTATCATCGCTCCTGGATCTAGAAGCTTCTTTCAGGTGAGGACTTAGCTTCAGGATTGGCTTTGATAGAATTGTGTCCAGGGTCATTAGGCAGGGTGTGACTTCTGTTTTGTTCAGAACTGTGAGTGACTTGACATCCCACCTTGCAAAGGATTTTTTGAGGAGTTCTTATTTTCAATCATGTGTTACTGGATTTCACCTGCTATTTTCAAATTTTTGAAACACCATTCTATCCTGAAAAAAAGGAGTAATTTTATGAAATGCTCTTGACATTTAAAATGGTTGCTGTGTGTGGGATGAGAAATACATTGTTGTTGCTAGGCTCTTTCATATGACGTTTACCTCAAAACCGTAGGCAAAAAATCTTTTTTTTTTTAGATTCTTACAAGGAAAACAATGTGATAGTAAAGTACCCTTTTCAAGTCATTTTGTTGTTTTTCTCAAAAACATTCCTTTGTGTAGATGATTGGAAAAAAAAATTTGATGAGCTAAATAAAGTTTCCCCGGAAGCTTCTCCTATCTCTGCACATAACCGTTTTGAACTTGAACATTCACCATATGCAATCACATATGTGACCAAGAATGATAACTCACACTGCAAAAGTACTTAATACTTTTTCATGTTAATTAATATTCCTCCAAGGGTGCTAACTGGCAAAAAGGCAGTAATGAGAGCTGCATGTCTGTGTATCTGAATGTCTCTGCATATGAATGTGTGTGCATGTATGTGTGTATATGTGTATGTTATGGCAGAAAGGTACTGCTGGGGAGAAAAGCAAAAAGCAAAAGAAGAGCTGCCTGTGAGGTGGTCAGTTGTGGAGACAGTACACACTATTTTGAGCTACTCAGTGCTTTCTCACTGGTGCCTGGAAAGAATGGATACTATCCTCCTGCCGCATGGTAGAAATCGTTCATTTGAGTGCAATGCTGTCATCCTTTTTTAGTGTCTTGGTGATGCTCACATGAGAAAGGACTGAAAGAGCACCTCCAAGGGAGTCTTGAAGCACAACCCTTTGGCTCTTTGGCATTAAGATGTGGTGGCAGTGGTCGGTGCTAGCTTCGGGAGGGATCCGCACCTGTTCGCTCGCAAACCTCATTATTTCTGTCCACAGTCGCGTTTGCACCATGACCTGAGCAATCTGACATTTTCATGACAACTTTGGGGCAGAATTATGCATATTTTTTGGCAAAATTAAAAATAGATGATTCAGTGGAGCCAAACTGATAAGATAAAAAATAAAAACCACAAGCCTCAATCATGGTTTGTGGTTTGAGTCATTTACTCAACATTTTCATTTCAGATGTGCTTTGCATAAAAATGAAGGAAAATGAATTCCAATGCCATGGCCATGGAGACTGTAAAAAATCATTATTATGTGGGCTTTTAAATAGTTAAATTCTCAGCTATGTATTACGTATTTTTTAAAACAAATGGATTGTGCTGTGAGGAAAGAGTAATAATTATTTGCTTGGAGGAAAAATACTGTGAGTCAAATATAAAAGCCTCTCCTGGGAAGACTTGGCACATGGACCGAAGCTGGTTAATATTTGGAAAGGTCATTGTGAAGCCTTTAGGAAAACAAGGAGCATTGAAATGACCTAACTGGGGCCTCTGGGATGGCTCTCTTTTAGCTTTATTGATTATGACTGAGGCTTTCATGGCAGAGGAAAGCCAGAGTTGCCACCACAAATTTTGTCCCATTCTCTGCAGTCTCCCAGCTGTGGATTTAATTCATACTGCCAGTTTTCCACAGATGAGAATGGGATACAACAACACTCAGACACATTTGAATTACAAAACCCAAAAGAAGCCTGGCAAGGATCCTCCTTACCAGAAACCAGGATGTATTTTTAAATAACTGAAAGACAACTAACCATGAAAAGCTGTAGACACCTAGCAACTAATACAGGTGAAAGCAAGCTTTCAGGGGTGGGGTAAAAATAGTCTAAAAACTGCATTTACACCCACCATGCAGCATGGTGCTTGTTCAGCTCAGCACCTTGGCCACCGAGTTCCCTGGCTTCTCTCTGAAGGAGGTCCCCACCGGGATGCATCTGGACTGCAGTAATGTTGTCAACTCTTTGAGGAAAGTTTCCTGGTTTATTCTTATCAGGCAAATAGTTTGGTAGTTTAGTTTGGGAAAATATATTTTCATTTTGCTATTATCTGTAGTTGCATACTGGAGAATAAGAAACAAAAATTGTGAAAGAAATAGTTATTGAGTCTGCAGTTTGTGTAAGATAATGCACTAAAAACTTACGGCAAAGCAACACAAAGCAGGTGGCTGTATATGTCCGGGGGTCTTGCATTTACTAATAAAACTGAACATGGGGAAAAGTGAATCCAATGTAGGGTTCTGGGCATACTTGAAGAGGCTTTCTGAGAGGAACTGAAATCCCTGCTGAGCTGTAGAACCTGGGAAGGTGGGATATAAGCTGCATCTGCAAGAATGAACCGCGCTTCCAAAGATAGATAGGGAAGGAAATGATAGGGAGGAGCTGCCTCAGGAAAGACAAGAATGAAGATATGCCACTAACTTGCTTGGGATATTCTCAAACTACAGAAAATTGAGCAAACAGGTAGGAGTGTAAAACTTGAACCCATAGGAAGTTGTGAAAACAAAATATGATTAGATTTATGAGCTACTACAAAATGCCAAAATGCTTTTCTTTTCTGAGACAGGGTTTCACTCTGTCACCCTGACTGAAGTGCTGTGGTGTGATCTCAGCTTACTGCAACCTCTGCCTCCTGTGTTCAAACGATCCTCCTGTCTCAGCCTCCCAAGTAGCTGGGATTACAGGCACCTGCCACCGTGCACTGTTAATTTTTGTATATTTGATATGGGGTTTCTCCATGTTGGTCAGGTTGGTCTGAACTCCTGACCTCAAGTGATCTGCCTGACTAGGCCTCCCAAAGCACTGGGATTACAGGTGTGAGCCACCATGTCCAGCCCAAAATACTAAATTTAAAATATAGTGTTAGTTTGTAGAAGAGTGCAACCAGATAGAGTCCTACTGGATCTGATGGGTGGATCTGACGGGTGGATCTGATGGGTGTTAATGGAGAAATTGTGGTTTGCATGACTGCATGCTACTACCTCCTGTTGTATATTTGTTTGGACACTACTCATTGTGGAGTTTTAAATGTAGTCAAATGCTGACTATATTAGATTGCTCTTGCATTGCTGTAAAGTAATATGTGAGACGGCATAATTTATGAAGAAAAGAGGTTTAATTGGCTCACAGTTCTGCAGGCTGTACAGGAAGCATGGTGCTGGCATCTTCTTGTCTTCTGGTGAGACCTCAGGAAGCTTCCAATCATGGCAGAAGGCAAAAGGGGAGGAGGCACCTCACATGGCCAGAGCAGGAACAAGAGAGAAATTGTGTGTGTGTGTGTGTGTGTGTGTAAGCAGGGTGGTGCCTCACATTTTTAGTTGGCCAGATCTCATGAGAACTTGGAGCAAAGGCTCACTCATCACCAAGGGGATGGCCCAAGCCATTCTTGAGGGATCTGCCCCCATAGTCCAGATACCTCCCAACAGGCTTCATCTGCAACATTGGGGATCACATCTCAACATGATATTTGGGTGGAGATACAGATCCAAACTATATCACTGAAGTTTTAGCATACATATAAGAGGTAACTAAAGAAAAATAAGTATTTTTTGGCAGCATGTGGTGGCTCACACCTGGAATCCCAGCAATTCGGGAGGCTGAGGATAGTGAATCACTTAAGGTCAGGAGTTTGAGACCCAGCCTGGTCAACATGGTGAAACAGCATCTGTACTGAAAATACAAAAATTAGCCAGGCGTGGTGACATGTGCCTGTAGTCCCAGCTACCCGAGAGGCTGAGGCAGGAGAATCACTTGTACCCAGGAGACAGAGGTTGCAGTGAGCTGAGAATGCGTCACTGCACTCCAGCCTCGGTGAGATAGCGAGACTCCATCTCAAAAAATAAATGAGTATTTTTTTGTTGAAACATTTTAGTTAATATGTATTTGTTTGTATTCTGTGCATATGTCAACACTAATGAGGTCCAAACAATTTGTATTTGAAACATCTCTATACTTGTTATTCACCATTATGGGCTTGATGAGGACCATGCATTCAAGACAGATAATACATATTTGGAAGCTATACAGTCTGTAGACTCAACACAAGGCTTGGATTTATTTGTTGTGCCATTTTTGTTTATTATGTGATTATTCTCCAGGGCTTGACTTATAAAGGAAGATTGATGTTGGAAGCCCAAGAGGAATAATAAACACAAAAATAAATATCACAAAAGAGTGATACTCTGCTAAACTTGAAAATCCATTGCAAAAATAGCAAATGGAAACAAATACTACCAATATAGACAAATGAATGTAGTAAGGACATTTTATGAGTTTCAGTTATAATTATTCTAGCAACAATTGCTTAAACTTCTAAAGCCACAGTGTTATTTTTTAAAGTTTATTTTAAAGAGAATGCTTTGTCAGATTGCTAATTTAAACTATGTAACCCTTTAGCTAAAACAATAATAATAAAGAAATAGCCTTAGTATAGCTAATAAAGCACTTTTTAGTAAGTTGAACATGTAGATATGCCTTTCAAAGAGAAAAGGTAATGTTATTCTTGGTAAGTAAGCATGGTAAATATTTCAAAACAAAATGACTTCATTATTCTTATTTTTTTTCTTTGTATTTGTTAAATTTTTGTGGGTACATAAGTGCATATATTTATAGGGTAAATGAGATGTTTTAATTACCAAAAAAGCAGGAACAACATTTTTCATTTTGTAAGTCTTCCATCAACTTATCAACCTTATCTGTGACAACAGAACTTTATATAAGTTAAGAAATTAAAATTACTCCAAAGTAGAAACTAGAAGTAATAAAAAGAAATCATGCCTCCATAGCTTATGTACACTAAGAAAGAAGTCTTAGACCTCACAGTTGACTTAATTGAGTTGTAGGGATGCGGTAATTCACAGTTAAGAAGATAATTCCTCTCAAAAAAAATCTGTAGTGAGTGCAGTGTAATCAGGTGCATAGAATTTGGGTCAAATACAAGCTTATTTACTGTCTTATAATGTGACCTCGAATGAGGCATTTGCCATCTTTGAGTATTTCTTCATTCATAAATGGAAATAGTGAGTTCTAATTCACATAGTTTTTGTTATATATCATGTAAATTATGGAGTGTGGTGCTTAGTACTTGGTGGATCACCAATAACTGATGCTAAGTACCTCTTATTATTTCCCAAGTGAATAAAGTTTACTGGTAAATGTTAAAACAAGAATTTTATTCAACTTCTAGATCACAGTGAAAAATGTACCAATTATGTGTAGAGCAAGGAAAATTAGGGACATGGAGAAAAAAGGAAAAGTTTTAAAGTTTTTTTGTTTTTGTTTTACAAAAAGTTTCATTTTTCAAACAAAAATGTACCTTACTTTATACTTACAGGAGACATTTTAGCAAGACAAATTACATTTGGTTTTATGATTAAAACGTGTGTAACAATTTTTTGGGACAGTAGGTCTGTTATTCATTTTATACTTTTAATATCTATGTCTAAACAAATGCATTCTAGAAACATTGTGCAGCTTTCTGTTGTGTGTTGTTGTGTGTTGTTGTTTGGGGGCTTTTTCCCCTTTCTGACTTGGCAACATCTTTGTTGTGTGAGTGACAGTGATGAGCGCCCCACAGGAAAGCTAACACTGGAGTTGGAACAGCCTGACATATCACACTGCAAGAAATGCAGGCAGCACAGAGAATGGCTCATCACCGGTTACCTACAGGCAGCAACCTGGAGGCTGCAAACAATCGGATTGATTGTGCTAATGTTCTGCAATTTGCATGAGAAAATATGTCAGCAGAGTCTTCTCATTGTCATTAACCTTTCTTTTAACTCTGCCTATTCTGATTCTCTCTTAAAATTGCTCTTGAAAAGGAGGAAAGCAAAAATGTAAAAAAAAAAAAAAAAAAAAAAAAAAGATACTTAAAGAACAATTGACTACAAAATGGACATTTGTATTAAACACCAATGAACACTAAGCTATATCATTTTAAAAGATAGATCATGTGTTATTTCCACATTATGTATACAATGATGTATCAAACATTTGTTGTCTAGTAGACCTTGTCAGTGATAACAGATACTGCAGCTGGATTCTTCTCTCCTTTGTACGAATATGCTATAATCTCATCTCCTACTTGAAATCTTCTGAGTTGGAATCTATACCACTGACCTTCTGTGGTCTGGTTCTCCCAGTTCTTTCATTTTCCTTCTCAGGTTCCTTCACTGACCTGTTTTATTCACCTGCACTTCAAAAGTAGACATTCCTTGAGATTATGGCTTCTAACTTCATTTTCCTTCTATGCATGGTCTATGTAAAATAGTCCAAGTTAAATCTTTCCTGAAGCTTCAACTGTAACCTTTCGTTCAGAAGATTCTCAAAGACAACGTTTTGTTGGTGATTTCTGTGCTGAATTCAGTTTCTGCGTACCTCACCTTCTTCTGAAGACGGGCATCACTGTTCTGTCAAGTCCCCTTTTGATATTACCCAAACTGAATGTTTCGTCTTCTTGAGTCCAGACCTTTTCCTTCAGTCTTTGAGCAAAGGTTGGCTAGATCCTCTTATTCTGTAGGTTCTGAGATTTCTTACTGTTTTCTCCATAGGAGAGACAAAGAAGTTTAGAATTGCTTCTAATGTTCACTTTCCTTTATGCCCACCTCTGATGACTCGTTATGCATTGCCTCTCATTTATGGACCTTTTTTCCTATCTCCTCTTGATACTTCCTTATGTCAAGCATATATGCATCCTTTACCTCTTGCTCAGTAGCTGCCTAATTGACTTTCACCTCTTTTTGTCTACGCTGAAAATCTGAGTGCCCCAAGCCACATTGGTGATCGTCCTCGGATTGCCCTGTGTCTGAAATCGCAAGCCCTGTATTTTCAAAGGACTTCTCCACTATCCTTGCTATGTCTGAGTCTCCCACCATACATGAAGATGATCTGCAGTCTTTTGTCATCTTAGGCCAATGGTTTTCAAAGCAGTGTCGCCAGACCAGCAGCATTGTCATCACTGAGGAACTTGTTAGTCAAATTCTTTGGCCCAACTCTAAACCGAATATTTCAGAAACTCTGAGGGTAGGGCCCTGAGCTCTGATTTAACATTCCCTTCTGGTGATGCTGATGAATGCTAGAGTTTGAGAATCCCATGTTAGGTCAACAAATATTGCTTTAAAAATAATGAGCCAACAACTTTACTGAGTTCCTACCCCAGGTGAAGGAAATTGTGCTACTATGGACTAATATGACCATGAACAGAAAAAGTTGCCCCATCCAGCATGTAAATCTACTCTATCATATTCTGACTGTCTGCATATACAGAACGGCACTCTCGATTGCAGCCATCAGGTAGAATAAGCTTTGGTTAATCTACAGTTGTTCTCTGGTTCGTCGGCATTTTAAATGGGCCAGCCTAACTGGAAGTGGAGGGGAGTGCAATAGGAATAACATTCAAGTCTTCTCAGTGTTGGATTCCATCTATAATAATTGAAGTTTATCCTGCATCTAGATTTCTGGCCCTAGAGATGGGCATGGTGGTTGTTTTGTAGTTTGGGTAGTTTGGGAAAAATCTTCAGATGCTTTCATGTTGCCCTGCCTACTATAATAATTCTTTCCCCACAGGAAAAGCTAACAAGGTAGGCATGCTTTCAGTTGCCATGGATATTCATGCAAAGTGAGTATGCAAAAATCAGAAGACAAACTTTAACCACAGGCACCACTTGAAAATAGACTGTTCTTACATGAAGTAAATACCATATATTACCTGGCTTCCACAGAGTTCCTTCTAAGACAGATCACGGTGGAATTTGGAGGTCTGTGTCTTGGGATTACCTAAGACTTCCTGGAAAACAGAAGCCCCCACCCCCAACTATTGGTTTCTTGCTAGGTTGCCGTTTAGTTAATGGAATATGTGGTTAGTGGGGAAAACAGAAGAAGGTCTCGAAAGTCACACATTCCTGGTTCAGGGGAATCCCTGGAGATGTATCACCTGTTCTCTTGACTGTTTCCTTTGTTATATTTATTTTTCTCCTCTTTCCTCTGTGTCTTGTCAGCATTCATAATTGCATACAATGTGCAATGTCATCACATGGGTTAGTGATGTCTAATTTTTCCCTCCTGGCTCCACGGGGTGCATAACTGCAAACCCTTCTGAGGAGCCATAGGGCAGCATTCAATGAGTGATCATACCAGTGATGCAATGATGCGTCAATAGTGATGCAATGATGTCCTTCCCGTGAAGAGGCCCCACACCTAGAATCAACTCAGGGCTTAGTGCCTTGAGGATCCAGGACCCTGGGGTGTGCTGGGGTGGGAATCCCTCCTCCTCTTTGTCATGCTTATGCTCTCTACCAAGATATGGGAAGCAGGCCCTGGGTAAACACATGTTTGTTTATGGGGCTAAAACAAAACAAGCCAGAACCGTTTTTTCCAGATATAGCAACACCTTACAGAAAACGGGTAGATTGGATTGCTGTTAGATCCTTTGAGCTGGGTCTTCCAGGAGCAGTGTTTCTGTTTTCTTCTATGGGGGAGGTCACAAGTGGCCACTGACCTGTCTTGTTCCTGGTAGATTTGTCAGTCCTTTGAAATTATTCCCTGGTATTGGCCACCAGGATCCAGCTCCTAGGGGTGGAGAAGAACCCTCTCTTGTGTGCACTTCATGTGCTTCCAAGAAGATTTCAGAAAAGAAGCTTGGTTTACTGTGTTCATTAACAAAGGCTGGGCTTCGAGCTTTCCTGCCAGAATAAGGAACCCCTCCTTGCTCCTGTCCCGCCTCTGGTGTCCCATCCGTGGAATGGCTGCTACAACAGAACCTTCCAAGTATTGGTTTCTTGCTAGGTCGCTGTTTAGTTAATGGAATACGCAGTCAGTGAGGAGGAAGAGGAAAAGGTCTTGGAAGTCACACATTCCTGGGGCAGGGAAATCCC
The DNA here is from genome assembly GCF_024542745.1 of Macaca thibetana thibetana. NCBI lineage: Eukaryota > Metazoa > Chordata > Mammalia > Primates > Cercopithecidae > Macaca > Macaca thibetana. The sequence goes on from NC_065585.1 coordinate 137,808,281, forward strand.
TGCAGATGCATCACACATTCTCATGACACAGTTGACGTTGTTCCATATTTTTAATACTATTTCCACTGTTTTGTCAGCATTCATAATTGCACAGCAGCAGTTAAGGCAGGAGAATTTTAGACGATGTCATTGGGAAGGTAAAAGGTGTAAAATCTAAGCTTGGTCTCCAGTAAACTTGAACCACACAGAGGAACTGGACTGCTAAGGGTGTGGCTGTGCCTATCATTCCCTGGATCACAGTGAAGTCCTTGAGGCAGGAGGCTGCACTGACAGCCCGGTAGTCTGAATGTCTGTCACTGGAACACCTGCCTTCTCCAGGCTCAGGACTCCAAGACTCAAAATGTGCAGTTTTTTCATAGAAGTTGCCTTAAGCTAAACTCTGAGTACAAGGCACCTGGAGGAGGTTATTTGGAGCTCCCCACCCTATATGGTTCAGTAAGTCAAGATAGGAAGGTCTGGCCGGGGAGGAAGGGGAAATGTGAGTGAACCAGTGCAAAATATCCACATCATACACTCTCGGCTTCCTTCTACTTTATGCATTTTCTTTATCATTCTTGTTTGTAGAGTCCACTGCTCCTTATTTTCTTTCTCCTGATGTCTTCTGGTTTCTGTTGCACTATTGACTTTGGGTATCAGCCATTCAAACACCTTAGAAAGCAGATATATGGCCCAATACAGAACAGCCCCACTAGACAGGATCCTTATGCCAGGTAACATTTCAGATAATAGGCTTTAGAGAAAGTCCTAGTCCCATTGTTTATGGTTTGGTGCGAATGGTTACTTTGAACCAAATGAGGTGAGCTGTGAAGAAGACATGGACCACGGCTGTGAAATTAGGAAGGCCATACTGTACAGGAAAGAATGCATTTTTTTTTCTCACTTTTCATAAATTTTAGGGGCTTAAGTACTATATAGATTATGATTGTGTGAAATAAGTCTGTTGAACCTGCTACAGAACTTCCTTTTAAGCAAAATTGGTTATACATGATGCCTGGCTTCTCTTACAATCACACGGGTGGCCATAGAACTGGAAATTAGAATTGTATAACCCAACCTTGTCATTGTACAAATGAGGAAACAACTTTGGAATGACCATCTAATGTCTCACTAAACTCCTATGATTTTTCCATTCCTTCGTTACTTAACTCTCTATTTGTAGGCTGGTCAAAATCTTTCCATTCTCAGGTTCCTACTGCATTTTAGTTTAGTTTAGTTTAGTTTAGTTTTTATTTTAGTTTTTTTGAGACGGAGTCTTGCTCTGTCACCCAGGCTGGAGTGCAGTGGCGCGATCTTGGCTCACTGCAACCTCCACCTCCAGGATTCAAGCGATTCTCCTGCCTCAGCCTCCTGAGTAGTTGGGGCTACAAAAGCCTGGCTAATTTTTTCTGTTTTTAGGAGAGATGGGGTTTCACCATGTGGGCTAGGCTGGTCTTGAACTCCTGAACTCAAGGGATCCACCCACCTCGACCTTCCAAAGTGCTGGAATTACAGGCATGAGCCCCATGGCCGGTCCCTACTGCATTTTCAACCTTGTCACCATCTCTTTGAAAATAAGCAACATTCTGTAGACAGTGATTATTCTTAGATATTCCTCAAATATGTCCAGCATTTTTCTGCTTCTACAATGTTTCTCTTATGTTGAAATTTGCATTAATCCAAATCTTGCTTATTCTCTTCAGGGCCTACCTCAAATGTTATATTTTTATACAGCCTTCCCTGAACCCACAACTGCATGCAACCTTCCCTCTTTTAATCCCCATGAGCTATGTTTTTTCTTACTGTTATGATGGAATATGCTGCCATATGCAGTCACCTTGCTCATAGATGAGATGCTTTTGGCAACTGGGGGAATTCTAATTCCACTTTAAACTCTCTTCATTGATCAGCTCGTTGCAAAAAAAAAAAAAAAAATACTCAGTTCAAATATGTATATAACATGTAATTGAATTTAAGTCTCACTTATGTTTAAACTATTTTAAATACTGCATGTTTTAAAATAAAATTATAAGTGCATTATCTGTATGGAACCATATAGTGAAAGGAAATTCTGTTAAAATACAAAACTTTCAGCAATGTTATTTCAAATGTAAAGGAATAGGATAAAATAATCCAATATTTTATATTAAGTATTTATGTAATTAAAGAGTTCATTTCAGTCTATGATGAAAACTACCTGTGAATTAGTCATTTAAACTATGAACTAAATTAATAGAATAACTTTTTTGCATTTCTTGTTGAAGATAATTAAAAATGTCTATTACCATGGTAGTTTCATAGTGATAATGTGAAAAAAATGTAGTAATAATAATATACTGTAATAAAAGGCAAAAGTCTAATAAATCACAGTGATCAAATATTATATATTCATTACTTCTGAATGAATTACACGTGAAGTAGTGTAACTACACTACCAAAAAATGATCTTCAATAGTTTGTAAATTGTCTTAAAAATTGTAAATTTTTAAAGCATCCTTTTTTTTGAAAATACTCTTATTTGTATAGTAATCATTTGGGAACTTTTATCAACAAAGACATTGATTCCTATCACTATCTTCGGAATGTTGAACGGCTCTTTTATCTTCACTACTATTAAACTATGCAGAGGAAGAACAGAAAGGGGAGGAAAACATATTTGGTGCCTGTTATATACCAGATAATCACATCATTTATTCTCTGTTATATCCGTTATATACCAGACACTCACCCCTTTAATCCTTAAGACATCCCTCTGCTGTGGGTATATTTGTCTACGTTGCGTCAATGAGGAATTGTGAGAGAGACAGAAGGTAAGATTCCCAAGGTCAACACAGTCAGTACGTGGAAGCAGCAAGTTTGGGATGAAAAACCTCTTCTGATTGCACAGTTCTTAGGCTTTAACTGCCAGGGTGGGAGAGGAGAGAAAGCATATGGCCATTTCAGGAGGAAACACTAGGGAAGAGACTTGGTCAGCTCTGAACATACCAACACACCGAGGATGATGAGTGGGCCCGAGGGACTGGATGGAGGCCCGCCTCGCTCACGTGTTCACGCACTGGTCACACATGTTGAACACTTTGATCACTGTGCGAGGTGACAGGAGAAAAAAATCGGTTTGACACTCTTCCTGCCTGTGATTGTTTTAGACTCGAGTAAGCAGGCAAAAACTCAATATGGGTATGAAAAGTCTTCATAAGAGATCTGCGTGTAAAACAAAATGTGAAAATATGAATGTGTATGGGGAATAAATAATTTACAGGGAAACCAATATAAGGAGGCGATGCTGAAACTGGACCTAGCAGAGTGGCTAGGGCCTTGCCTTGGGGAGGAGAGGATACAAAGGAGAAGATACTTGAAGTGAAAAACAAAACAAACATAGGTGTGCATGTGTCTTTATATAGAATGATTTATAATCCTTTGGGTTATAGTAATGGGATTGCTGGGTCAAATGGTATTTCTAGTTCTAGATCCTTGAGGAATCACCAATCCAAATGCCCATCAGTGTTAGACTGGATAAAGAAAATGTGGCACATATGCACCATGGAATACTATGCAGCCATAAAAAAGGATGAGTTCATGTCCTTTGCAGGGACATGGATGAAGCTGGAAACCATCATTCTCAGCAAAGTAACACAAGAACAGAAAACCAAACACCACATGTTCTTACTCATAAGTGAGAGTTGAACAAAGAGAACACATGGACACAGGGAGGAGAGCATCACACACTGGGGCCTGTCGGAGGGTGCGGGACTAGGGGAGGCATAGCATTAGGAGAAACATCTAATGTAGATCATGCGTCGATAGGTGCAGAAAACCACCATGGCACGTGTATACCTATGTAACAAACCTGCACATTCTACACATGTACCCCACCACTTAAAGTACAGTAATAAAAAAGGTTTATTTGTATGATGACTTGTGGAAGGAAAACAAATAGCCTGAAGTTATTATAAGGTGAAGACTATTGTATTAGTTTTATTTTCCTCCTTGTTACGGGTCTTATTTTCCTGTTTCTTTTCATGCCTGGTAATTTTTGCTTAGATGCCAGATATCACACATTTTACCTTGTTAAGTGCTGGATATTTTTTCATTTCTCTAAATATTTAAAGCTTTGTGCTTTGTTCTGTTATACAGTTAAATTACTTGAAAGGGTTGGATTTTTTTGAAAGTGTAATGTTTGTTGGGTAGAACCAAAGAAGTCTTTTGTTTACAACTCTTTTTTTTTTTTTTTTTTTTTTGAGACGGAGTCTCGCTCGGTTGCCCAGGCTGGAGTGGCGCCATCTTGGCTCACTGCAAGCTCCGCCCCCCGGGTTCCCGCCATTCTCCTGCCTCAGCCTCCCGAGTAGCTGGGACCACAGGCGCCGCCACCACGCCCAGCTAATTTTTTTTAGTAGAGACGGGGTTTCACCGTGTTAGCCACGATGGTCTCCATTTCCTGACCTCGTGATCCGCCCGTCTCGGCCTCCCAAAGTTTACAGGATTACAGGCTTGAGCCACCGCGCCCGGCCGAACTCTTTTTTTCCATTGTTGAGACAGTACTTTGAGCGCTTACCCCAATGCTCCTATTTTATGATATTTTTTCACTCTGCCTGTAAGCATCCAAACATTGGCCTTGTGCGAGCTCTGACGATGACTCTTCCGTCCTCTGAGCTCAGCCTTGGGTACTTCTGTTATCTGCATAATATACAGGTGAGCTGTCAGCTGAAGACCCCAGGGGTCCTCACACAGCTTTTGTGAAGCTCTCTCCTCTCTCTGGTGTTTTGCCCTGCGATTCTGGTAGCCTTTGGCCTTCCCCAAGTCTCACTTCCTTTTCCTCTAATCCAGGAACTGTCAGATTCTGTTTGGATTCCTTCTCTTCTCTGTTCCCTGGCCTCTCTTTCCAGGCAGTGAACTGGGGAAGTAATTCACCCATTTGTTTTCTGCTCTCAGGAATCTCACTGCTGTGTATTTCCTGTTATCCAACACCCAACAATTACTGCTTCCTTTATTTCTGTGGCTTTGTTTGTTTGTTTAGTTGCAGCTATGAGAGTAAATCTAGGCCCTGCTATCCCAGCAAAGCCTGAAGTAGAAGCAGCTATTATTTTGATTTTGGAAAGAAGTGTAGGTATATCGGTTAGGGCTCACATATAGATTATGGAAACCAGAGGCTCGGTATTTCAAAGAAACATTTAGCAAAAGGAAAGGAGGAAAATCATAATATGCGAAGACCTTTTAATTCATTTAGAAGAAACTATAGTTTAAAAGCAAGGAGAGGACATTACTAAGAGAAATAGAAGGAAAGCAAAATGGAAAAATGACTGTCAGGATTTAGTGTCACTTTTCATCCAAGTCTGTAATTGGAATTACTGGGGGAAATTTACTAACAGTTTAAATTTTCAGGTATCTTCCCAATTTGGATTTAATCTGCTTTTAAAATCTTCCTCCCTTGGTTATAATGTGCATGTGTGTGTCAGGACCACTAATCAAGTAAAAGATGTTTATTCGGTCAAACAAGGAGTTAGTACCTTCAAGCTGCTTTGTTAGACTTCAGGCTTCAAGCTGTTTAATATGTAGATAATACATTGTCATTATTGTTGGGGTTTTGTTTTGTTTTTAATAAAGAGTAAAATTAAAAACGTGCTTCTGACTAGTTTCAGAATGTACATCCATTTAGAACAGATCTCTGATGTTATCTATCTTGTAAATTGCGTTATGATTTATGGGAGGATGTTAGCTTTTCAAATAGTTTAAAATTAACTTCCTTGTAAATACGATGCCAATGTGTGATATCTTTTGGTTGATCTGTACACGCAGTACAGAGAATGGCTTTTTTTTTGAGATTTTAAAATAAAATTAAGCCTTTGAATTAAAAATCAGTGATATCAAAAACAGAATCAGTGATGTCTTAAATTTAGAAGGTGTGTCACTTTTAATTACTAATTCAATAAGGGTAAACATTTCAATCAAGATGTTTTTACTCTTTTCGTTCTAAAAGCTCTTGTTACGTAACTCTATTAATCAGTACTTACTCAAGTTTTCTCTCCAGTTAAGCAGGTCCTGAATGCAAGTTTTGTTTCATTACTTGCTAAAGACCGGTTATCTCCATGTAATTTTCAAAATATGACTCTTTCTCACACACACGCAAACTAAAATGCACAAATAGAGATGTGTATGAGAATGTGCAAATGTGTGCATATAAAAAGAGAGGAGGGATGGATGACCTAATGGTGAAGATTTTAGATTTTGTCTGCAAAGATTAGAAAGTAAACTTTTTAATTTAGGAAAAATGTTATCAAGCATCATTTCCTTCTACACTGACAAAGTTCTAATAGTTGTAATAATTATCATTGACATGTAAACCCATAAAAGGATAGTAACCATATTAGAATGTTTATATTACTTCATAAATAATAACAATGTAGTTGCACAAAATTTTGGAATGGGTACAGCTTTAGAGACAGGCAAAACTAAGTCACCTACTTATGTGAGAAAAAACTAACACACAATTTTATATATTGATCATAGAATTAGTCTGGATTCTAATTGTATTTCCAAATATTTATCCAATAACGATTATAAAATATCAAATACATTAAATTTGGAACAGCAACATATTACATCATTCTTGACATTTTGTTCTCCTTTCCAACACATCTGAAAGACAGAACATATTTTCATCCTGCCAAAATTGGTTTAACTTGGTCAAAAAATACATTAAACAAGTAATTACTGAATGCCTACAATGTATCAGGCACTTTACTATATAAAAGAAAACTTCTGGGGCAGTGTAGAACTAACCTGAATGATACAGACATGTGCTCAGCTGAGCTATCACTTCTCTTTTATGTTACCTCACCTCAAAGTCTATAAAGAATTATTGATCTAAACTTTCTGCTTGTCAGTAAATAGTCTGTCTCTGTCTCTCTCTCTGTTTCTCTCTCTCCCCCCTCTCTCGAGTACTGACACTTAACTTGGACACTTTAAATCTGTCTCTGGAAAATGAAGAAACAGGCAGGAAAAGTCACTTATCTCAGCAGGCATAGTGATTGCGCACATACACGCCTTATATGGGCAGCATATAGACATCTGTTACATTATATGACAACAGAGATCTACTTACCACTTTTGTAATCATTTGAGTTTTACAGCAAGGCGGAATGAAAGAGCAGTAGCTTAGAACACAGAGGTGGGAGTGGAATTTCACTGCACCACATATTAGCAAGCAGGAAATTTACACAAATCACACCAGCCCTTTCAGCTTACTTTTAAAATCATTTTTACTATACGTAAAAAAGAAAAAAAATTCCCTGCCTACATTATCCAATTGTTGTATAAATAAAATATAACCCATTGATCTGCTTTATAAACTGTCAAACTTTACAAGGGATTTGGGGGTTATGACTCAACATTAGATGATGATGCTGTGCTTGGCCAGTTGGAAACCTCCTGCTTCTGATAAACCCTAGTTGCTGATCAATTCCACAGGGCTTGTATGTTTTCAGTGCAATTTACAAGTGTAGTCTTTTGCCCCAACAACATATTGACATGCTCAGTAAGAGTCTGTTGTGTTTACTATTGAGTTTTTGTGTGAATCTGACATGTGACATATTTTCATTCAGTACCAGGCTTTTCTATTCCTTTGATGATTACCCTGCCCCAAGATTTGGAGTATAACCACCAAACATCACTAATAGAAGCTGCTACCAATTATTTTGCATTTGCTGAGTGCTGACTTTGAAGGAAGCACAATATATTTGGAGTATAACCACCAAACATTACTAATAGAAGCTGCTACCAATTATTTTGCACTTGCTGAGCGCTGACTTTGAGGGAAGCACAATACAGATTTACTTCTTGATCTGAAAAGCGTTTTAGGGGCTTCGGACTATTTTCCTATTTACCTGTCATTCTGAAAATCCCATTGTTTTGAAACACATAAAGGAAGCCCCCTTAGTTTGCAGTTGAGTCCTGCATCTTGACACAGTCAGTACACCCCATTCTCACTCACCTTCTGTCATGGGTGTCTCTGATGTCTACACCAACTTAGGTTAGGACTCAATGGAATATTAGCGGAAAGTAATCGATTATATATAATTACTTTACCAGAAATCTATTATGGGTAATAGTTCTATTTGTATAGGTTGGTGCAAAAGTCGTTCAGGTTTTCAGCATTGAAAGTAATGGCAAAAACCACAATTACTTTCACATCAACCTAATATATGAGGAAATTGTCTTGGTAAGTCCAAGAATTAACAGAGGTCTGTGGCAGCCCGGAATATAAGACCATAATCTAAGAAACTGCTTGGAGTAAAAATATGCAGATTATTTTCTCTGCAGCATTCCTCGAGATATCTTACAGACCACAATAATTTCAGACTCAAGGATGAAAAATCAATACAAATGGAAGACCATTCAAAAATCATAAAATTTTAGAATATGTGCTCTCTTGAAGTCTAAGTAATCTACATAATTTAGAAGGATTGTTTGGATGGTTTAAGGTTTTTGAATGGTTGAGGGTTAACAATAATGAGTGTTTGGCTTTTAATAAGCCATTTCATTTTCTACTTAAGGATTCATATATTTCTCAATGGGATATTTTCAAATTTCAACAATGCCTGAATATTTAAAGGAAAGAAAAAAGAATAAAAGATGATTTTCACAAAATTTCCCATTGTTTAATTAGGAGTTAAGAGAAGGTTATATTTCATTTTGTACATTTGAGTACATCTTTAGCTTTATAAAACCTGTTTTTAAAATTTTTCTGAAAATTCTTAAACTGAGAATATAATATGAAACAAATTTTTGAAAACACTTCCGAAGAATAAAGAAGAAAGTCTGAATTATTTTATGTAAAATATGTTTTGACATGAAATAACCAACTAGTTGCTTTGATTCAGTTCCTTTTTTGCACAGCTCAATCTATACCTACAAATATGACTTCAGTGGCTATTTTATAACGATCATCATATTTATGCTGATGTAAACCTTGATTCTATAATAGAACCACTTTATCTTTGGAAACCAAGATTACTTTATCTATTCAGAATATCTGGCAAAGTTCTGGGTAGAAGATTGGTTCTCCTTAAGCACTGTATCATTTTTTAGTTGATTTCTAGAAACCTAATTTTCTAATTTATTGGTCCACTTTTTATTCTTTTTTCTTGAGTCAGGCATTGGAATATTTTTTTCATTCACTCGTTTATGTTACAAATATGTCCTGAACATGGGTCACTCACCGCTTGCGTGGGGACTTGAGTGAATGAGGCAGGCTGGTCCTGCTGCCTGGAGCTCACAGAGCAGCATCAGCAGCTGGAAGACGCTGTGGACCTCAGGGTAAAAGGGTCTCCTCGCATACTGTCTTTGTTTTCATAAACCCTACCGCATTCTGGTCTTCAAGCCAGAGCTGGGCTCTACATGGTACAAGTATACATATGTGACAAACCTGCACGTTATGCACATGTACCCTAGAACTTAAAGTATAATTTAAAAAAAAAGAAAGAAAGTGCCATCTGCCTCTGGCAGGTGTGGAAGTTGGGCAGAAAGTCTCCTCTGTCTCTGGCAGGTGTGGATGAGAGCAAAGAATGAGTGGCAGTCTTGTGATGGTGTAAGAAGCTCTGTCCTCTTCCTTCAAGATGCCCATTCCAATAGTCAGAGCCAGTGGAAAGCCAACGCAGTCACGGTGAGAAGAGGAACCTCTTTTTCTCAGGCCAGGACTGTCAGTATTACTAGCCATGTGGGGAAGTGAATTCCTCCCACCGTGGAGAAAGTCAACCCCGCCTTTCCCGTGGTATAACGTCTGTTTTTAGGAGCCCAGTTATGCTCTTCACTGCAAGGGAACCCTTTTCTAACACCCAGCTTATCCCAGCTCCCTCCTCTTATGAACTCCTATGCCCTTTTCCTGTGGTCTTTATTGATAAATGCTGGATCTTTCCTGAGGATAAATCATTAGAAGACATGGGTCAGATGTATAAATGAGAAAACAGGATGTATGTGTGTATATAAGAACACATAAAAATTTTAAAGGCATTTTGACCTAACACTTAACTCACAAATTGTACTATTACATTTCTTTCTTTTTTGTGTGTGTGCAAATGTAATACAACCAGTAGTCTAAGTAAAAGTGATTGTGGTCTGGAGTTCAGAATCAACTTTAGTATTTCAGGGGAAATCCCAAAGTATTAGCAAAGTCCAGACCTCTTAGAAAGGTATTCAAGGAACTGATGCAATGGAAATTGGCTTGTATTTTAAAACATTTCTTACTACTTCCTGAAATAGAACATTTATTTCTGTTAGTTTGCCTCTGAACTCTGGCCCTGACAGAAACATGTAGGAAATCTCCTATGGCAGGCAGAGGCACTGGCTGTTGGCCTAGTGACTGTATTTTCTTTTTCTGTAATCCAGTGCACTTTGTCGATTGTAACTAAGAGTTTGTGCTGTTGTATTCCATGTTGCATTATGTTGAGAGTTAACTATTACCATGAATGAAATCTTAAAAATAATGAGCGAACCAAAGAACGAGGCGCTGTTTAGCCTTTAGGTCTTGGATGTGTTGGCAGTCTCTGTATGTCGGATACATTGTGGTATCAGTGTTGAATACCCCATCCCTAGGACACAGGAAGAAAGCAAGTTTAACTGGAAACTTTTTGTTTTTGTTTTTGTTTTTTGAGATGGAGTCTGGCTCTGTCACCCAGGCTGGAGTGCAGTGGCACAATATCGGCTCACTGCAACCTCCACCTCCCGGGTTCACACCGTTCTCCTGCCTCAGCCTCCCGAGTAACTGGGACTACAGGTGCCCGCCCCCCTGCCTGGCTAATTTTTTTGGTTTGTTTTTTTTTTTTGTATTTTTAGTAGAGATGGGGTTTCACTGTGTTAGCCAGGATGGTCTTGATCTCCTGACCTCATGATCCGCCCACCTTGGCCTCCCAAAGTATTGGGATTACAGGCGTGAGCCACTGCACCTGGCCTAACTGAACACTTTCATTGTCAATTCTTATTTCCCTCCTCTTCCTACTCGATGTGGAGAGATCACATCAGGAGAGGGTAACTGGGAATAGGCTGTGTCCATGAGCTTATTATTAGCAAACTAGGTTCTTTTTTTCCTTGCTGTATGTTGGACCTGCTGAAGAGAATAAGAGTCTGAATTCATTTTGGAGTTTTGTTTTGTTGAGAGAATTTTGCTCTGTCATCCAGGCTGGAATGCAGTGGTGCAATCATGGCTCACGGAAGCCTGAAACTCCTGGAATCAAGCAATCCTCCACCCTCACTCCCTTGAGTAGGTGGGACTACAGGTACACACCACCATTGCCAGCTAATTTTAAAACATTTCTGTAGAGATGAGGTCTTACATTTTTGCCCAGGCTGGTCTTGAACTCCTGGCTTCGGGAAATCCTCCCACCTGGACCTCGCTAAGTACTGGGATTATAGGTGGGAGCTGCCAGGCCCCAGCTAGCATTTTCTAATGGTCCAGGGGGAAGACATTGAAGAGTTGACAAATTAGTGGAAGAAAGTCTAATTAGTACATAATTTTACCTCAAGTAGAATTTAAAATGTTTTGAAAACCTCTGCTGATGATACATTTTGATTATAGGAAGTTATGAATCTTTCATTCACTAATAAATGAAATGTATTTATTAATTTGGGTGATGAAAAGGAAAAGGAAGTCTATTCTGATCTTTGACCAAAAATTCCCTCAGTATCTCTCTACGAATCCATTCTCCCTCTTGCCACGTGCATTTGCTGGTGCTGATCTCTCTAGACTGGTTAGGGGAGGAGCCAGGGACAGTTGGTCCTTCTTTCTTTTTGAAGTTCAATTAGGAATCACCCTTCAAGACCCATTTCAAGTAGTCCCATTACCGCAGCAATTACAAACTATCAAACAGTTTGGCACTTACACATGTATTATATTATGTCTTATTGTATGTGATATTCATGTGTGGGAAGTATTATCCACCCAAAGAAAGGTGGGTTTCTTTTTTCTTTTTTTTTGAGACGGAGTCTCGCTCTGCTGCCCAGGCCGGAGTGAGTGGCGCCATCTTGGCTCACTGCAAGCTCCGCCCCCCGGGTTCCCGCCATTCTCGTGCCTCAGCCTCCCGAGTAGCTGGGACTACAGGCTCCGCCATCAGGCCCGGCTAATTTTTTGTATTTTTAGTAGAGACGGGGTTTCACCATGTTAGCCAGGATGGTCTCGATCTTCTGAGCTTGTGATCCGCCCGTCTCGGCCTCCCAAAGTGCTGGGATTACAGGCTTGAGCCACCGCGCCTGGTCGAAAGGTGGGTTTCTAAGTGAAAGGATATGTATATATTTTAATTTCTCCCTTCCCCCTAGAAATATAAACAAGTCCCACAGCTTGTCAGACTAGAAAAAGCCCTTTGGCTATGGCTGAGATGCAACTACTAGGTATTTTAGTTCTGCTCTCTGTTTATCTGGCTGGCTGGCTGGCTGTCTATTTATTTGAGATGGAGTCTCACGTCTGTTGCCCAGGCTGGAGTGCAGTGGCATGATCTCGGCTCACTGCAACCTCCGCCTCCAAGTGATTCTCCTGCCTCAGCCTCCCAAGTAGTTGGGATTACAGGTGTGCACCATTACGCCTGGCTAATGTTTGTATTTTTAGTACAGAAGGAGTTTCACCATGTTCGTCAGGCTGGTCTCGAACTCCTGACCTTGTGATCCACCTGCCTTGGCCTCCCAAAGTTTTGGGATTATAGGCGTGAGCCACTGCGCCCGGCCTAGTTCTGCTTTTTTAAAGCCATATAACCTTAGAGTAAGTGTCTGAAACTTTCAGAGCTCTCCTGGTTTCCCTCTCTAAAGTGAATTTACTTCTCAACTCCTTCCTTTTCAGAAGGATTAAGTGTGTTGATATTTAAATGGCATCTGCATGTTTAAAGCACACAGTCCACATCGAAAGTTAATTGCCAACATTCTTCTCTCCCTCCCGTAACATGTACTTCCTGGTGTGACCTATGCATGGGTTTTGTTTTGTTTTTCATTTTTACATGTAAGACTTTGGGAGCTCTTTGGGTTCCTGCATTGCTAACATTTTCAGAGGAGAATTAAATGTCACAGGGGTCCCATCGGGGCATCTTCACACTAAACGCACTTCTCAGAAGCAGAGCATGTGTCATGCACAGTGACAGTGATGACGTCTGCTCCCCACGTGTGGATTCCTCCCTCTTTGAGGCGTCAGCTATCTGTTAACTGGATTCTTCGCAGTTCTCTTCCCGGGGCCCTAGAGGAAAGTGATTGAAAATTTAGCCAACTAGGTTTTTTCAGGGTTGTTAAGCTTTTTCTGTTATTATTCCCTAGGTTTTAAAAATGTACATTTAGTAGATTTGAAATTAAAGGCCAGTTCCAGCTCGGCCACTGTCTCAGGGACCATAAGAATGAAGTGTTTCTATGTTAGCTCTATGGCTATCATGGGACTAGATTCATTTGTAGTTTCTTCTATAGAAATTTACCTGACTCATTCTCTAAATTCTACCTCCCCATCTCCATTTCCCCACAAAATTTACCTTGCAGGTCAAATTATGGGCTCTTCCTCTGGGCTTCCAAATTATTTATGCCAATCAGTGTTACTGTTTTTACCACGTGTCATGAAAACGTATTTTTTAAAAATTTTTTTTGAGATGGAGTTTCACTCTTGTTGCCTTGCCTGGCATGATCTCAGCTCACTGCAACCTCCGCCACCCTGGTTCAGGCAGTTCTCCTGCCTCAGCCTCCCAAGTAGATGGGATTACAGGCATCTGCCACCACACCCGGCTCATTTTTTGTTTAGTAGAGACTGGATTTCACCAGGTTGGCCAGGCTGGTCTCAAACTCCTGACCTCAGGTGATCCACCCACCTCGGCCTCCCAAAGTGTTGGGATTACAGGAGTGAGCCACTGTGCCTGGCCAACAACTTTGTTTTAATATATCTGTTCCTCGTAAATAGAACAACTGTGAGCCCTTTGAATTTTAGCATTTTCAGTAAGTAACATTGATAATAAAACTGGAAACAGAGTTCTATATGTATTTTTTCAGTTAAATGTAATTAGCTTATTTTGGAGTTTAAATTGCTTTAAAAAGTATGTATGATCTTGTGTGTTCAAATGGCTATATGAGTGTCCATCAATGCTAAACTTTGCTAATAAGTTAGGGTATCTAATCATATTGCAATCCTATCTATGCATTCTACACATGCATGTCGATAGTGTTTATGTTCACTGTATCTTCTGACTAGATACACATAGGAAGCGTGTGTAAAATAATATATTTTGATTTTTAAAAGGGATGTTGATAACTTTTTTAACTCCTGGAAATTGACACACATTCTACATATTACTAGCTAGAAATGACAATGATTTTAAAATACTATAATATTTTCATGGCATTGCATTCTTTTTTCTATGCTGAATACTTTTTATTTTGTTTTCTAACTTTTAGGTTGGGGGGTACATGTGAATGTTTGTTACACAAGTAAGTGTCATGGGATATGTTGTATATATTATTTTATCACCTAGATATTACACCCAGTACCTAATAGTGATCTTTTCTGCTCCTCCCCTTCCTACTCTCCACCCCCCACTAGGCCCTAGTGTGTGTTATTACCCTCTATGTGTCCATGAATTCTCATAATTTAGATTCCACTTTTTTTTTTTTTTTCTTTTGAGACGGAGACTTGCTCTGTTGCCCAGGTTGGAGTGCAGTGGCACAATCTTGACTCACTGCAGCCTCTGCCTCCCAGGTTCAAGCAATTCTCCTGTCTCAGCCTCCCAAGTAGCTGGGACTATGGGCACCCACAACCACACCTGGCTAATTTTTATATTTTTGGTAGAGACAGGGTTTCACCATCTTGGTCAGGCTGGTCTCAAACTCCTGACCTCAGGTGATCCACCCACCTTGGCCTTCCGAAGTGCTGGGTTTACAGCCGTAAGCCACCATGCCCAGTCTTAGATTCCACTTATAAGTGAAACATGTAGTATTTGGTTTTCTGTTCCTGCATTAGTTTGCTAAGAATAACGGCCTCCAGCTCCATCCATGTTGCTGCAAAGGACGTGATCTCATTCCTTTTCATGACTGTATAGTATTCCATGGTGTACATGTGGCACATTTTCTTTAATCTGTCATTGATGGATATTGAGGTTGATTCCATGTCTTTGCTATTGTGAATGGTGCTATAATGAACATTCATGTGCATGTGTCTTTATGGTGGAATGATTTACATTCCTCTGGGCTTATAGCCAGTCATGGGATTGCTGGGTTGAACGGCATTCTGCTTTAGCTCTTTGAAGAACTGTCACACTGCTTTTGACAATATGAACTAATTTATACTCCCACCAACAGTGTATAAGTGTTCCCTTTTCTCCACATCCTTGCTACTTGCTATTATTTTTGTGCTTTTTAATAGCCATTCTGACTGGTATGAGATAGTATCTCGCTATGGGTTTGGTTTGCATTTCTCTAATGATTACTGATATTGAGCTTTTTTTTCATATGCTTGTTGGCCACAGGTAAGTCTTCCTTTGAGAATAATGTGTTTCTTTTGTTCTTTTTTCTTTCTTTCTTTCTTTTTTTTTGGGATGGATTCTCGCTGTCACCCAGGTTGGAGTGCAGTGGCGCGATCTTGGCTCACTGCAAGCTCCGCCTCCCAGGTTCACACCATTCTCCTGCCTCAGCCTCCCTAGTAGCTGGGACCACAAGTGCCTGCCACCACGCCTGGCTAATTTTTTTGTATTTTTAGTAGAGACGGGGTTTCACCGTGTTAGCCAGGATGGTCTCGATCTCCTGACCTCGTGATCCGCCCGCCTAGGCCTCCCAAGGTGCTGGGATTACAGGTGTGAGCCACCACGCCCAGCCTTAAGCGTTTCTTTTGAGATAGTCTTCCTGCTGAAATAAGCAAAGGTGAAATCTAATGTGAATTTCTTCCTTTGGCAAGGCAGTAGGTGGATGGAGCCTCCCTCTCCGTGCTTTAGCTACCCTCTCTGTGGTATACAATGCTCGCATGTCTTGCAGTTTCTATGTCTGTTACATCTTTGTTTTGCCACCACTAAATTTTACAGTCTTGGTCAAATGTTTCCGAGTCATTTTTCCAAACATACCATGTTGATTTAACATTTTCGAGAGCTATGAAAACTTTCAAAAATGTAAATGTGATACAAGTATTGAGATTTTATTGGGTCCAAACAAAGGTGGTTTATTTAATGTGGAAGAAGAAAAAGTTTCAAATAAACACTAGATAAAAGATAACGCATGCCATTCATCCTTCCTACTTCTGCACACAATTTATCTTTCTTATTCGAATGCCAAAATGTTTGAATGACTGGGCATCATATAGGCTGTTTGTGAGTAATACTGTGTATGAATGCTTTGACCAAGACACCCATTCATTCCAGTGTGGAGGCCTTTTGCCTTCCACACCCACCCACAAGAATTTCAGCTCTAACCAGCAATGATGACAGTTCTAACTTCATACTTTTGCATGTGATAAGTGAATTGCTAATTCTGAATCCTCCACTAGATGGAAAAGAGATTAGCGTTGTTTCTTTGTGGTCTGATGTACTATCTGGGTGTAATAAACATGAAGCAGTTACTGGGAGCAGGGATGAATGGGAGATGAGTGAACCTCTGAGAGGTGATCATTGCAGATCTCAGCATTCATGATACGTCATCTTTCCATTACCCTCTGCCTTCTAAGGCTTCTCAAACCTTTTAGCGCGTTTTCCAGACTCCTCAGTCTGGTGTGAAAATAAAACACTGTGTAAAAATAGGGGTAAATATAATCGACTATCATGCTTCTAATGAGCTACTTGAATCCCATTTCACAGTTGAAGCACATGTAAGACCCTCCGAAGTGACACTCAATGTCTGCAGAGAAAATACTCAGACAGTGATATTTAAAAGGAAGTAAGAGCGAAGGGACCTATATGGAGGTGGGGTTTCTATGCTTCATTGACCTAGTAAAATGTATCAGTAGGCTGTGATAGGTTATTTTGTGTATGTGACAATCACTAGAGTAACGCCTAAAAAAAATGTGCAAGGCGATATGCACAGATACGGTCTAATTTCAGTAGAGGTATGCCCCTTCCCAGGAGAGTTGTGCTAAAGTGGGAGAGCTGTTAGGGAATTTCATACTAACTGAGAGTTTGGCTGGTTGATGTGAGCCTATGATTTCTACTTGTCTGTGTTAGGGGATATATATTTTAGTTTAGAAATTTGATGAGAGAAAATGCATTTAATATTTATTTTTCTCATCTTTCACCATATTAAAATTATTTTTCTCATCATTCACAATATTAAAATTATTAAAATTTTGTATTTACTTTCTTTCAAATTTCCAAACCATTTGAGTGTCTTCTCTAAAGGACTACAAAACAAAAGATTAGCCTTTTTCTAAAGAAAATCTTCTCACCTCCCTTTATAAAATAACATGATAGACAATGCGATTATATTTTGTCTGAAGAAGCTGAATAATTAGTTTGTGTGAATTAATTAAAATTATGGGTGTTGCACTTAACCAGAATATCAAATTGACCCTGGGAACTGAAAATAACCTTCAGAATCTCCACAGATCTTCAGAAAGGAGTTGAATTGACCTGTGTGTGCAAAGTACACCCTGACACTGATTAAACCAGATAGAAAAGAACAAGTTATTACAAAAATAACCTAACATAAAAAAATAATAAAAAGTAATATAGGTGTGAATAATGACATCAGTAGTCATGTGCTGTTTTGCATTTACTCATCTAGTGTTAGGAATTAGTTCAATATTATGTCAGAAGGTTACAGGGTATATATGGCATTCTTTGAAAAAGAAATAAATGGACCTTTGATATTTTCTGAGTGCTTTAAACCATATCTTTATAGCTATAATACAGTCATACCATGCCTTTGATGTGGAGTATCATTGCTTTATAAATGAAGGAAACAATAACATAACAACTCATTTGTGAATTAGTTTTGTAAATAATCTGTAGTGATCACATTCAAACAGCCAGTCTTACACATCTTAGATAAATTACTCTAAATCATACAAATGCAATTAAACTCCAAAAGCACCCAGATATTCGTGTAAAGCCTGTTATGAACTGTTTTTGGAATAAGGATTCTTAGCTTTCTAAAGCGGGCTTAGCAAATTGGCTCCATCACTCTCAGGAGCATTTGCTGTGAGAGCACAGGAAGGTACATCAAAGAGACAGCCCACAGGAGGGTCTTTGAAGTGCTGCAATGGCCTTTTTCCATGTTTCACACTGGCCCTCGCTGAAAATCAGATTTGTTTTTAACCTTTTCTACTATCATCGGACTTTCCACATAACGCACACATGCACGAATACACCACAGACTGTACACAGAACACACACACTACACACGCACCACAAACCATACACACCAGATACACCACCCCACACAGACACTTCAGACTTCAAATACACCACCAACTATACACAAGACATACACACACACCCCCCAAAAACTACCCACGACTGCATACCGCACACATCCCACACAGTCTGAAATGACTTCACCTCCTAACTCCCAGAGATACTAAAGAGCATTGGAAGAAACGCTGATTTCTATAAACAAAATACATCTTCCTGCTTTGCCACACTCTCCACTTCTGCCACTGTTCAGAGCGTAAAGACCAAAGTGCGTAACTGAGGCTGGAAGTCAGATCTATCTCGGGTTGCTTTGTGCCATGCCACAGTCACTGTTTACTTCCCAGCCTCCCTGAGCCTCTGTGATTTCTTCAGGTGTGTCTCCTCTCTTACACCCAAGACCCTTGCATCCAGGGGCCCTCTTGCTAAAAACTTGCCTCTCTGCTGCCTCCTCCCGACTGAACATTTCTTCCTCAATGAAGCTTTCTCTTGAGTTTCACCACAGTTAAATCTTCATATTATCATCTTTCAGACTGCAGTGTAGGCAGATACACTGACTGGACCTTATTCCACCCTGGCTAAACTCTCTGGCTGCCCATGTAGGCATTCATTCCCACTCATGGTCAAGAGCATTGTGCTGTTCATTTCCAAAGTGACCCACAAGTTTATATTTTAACCTGTTTCCCATAGTCCTTGAGATGCAAAATGTGATAAGCTTACTTATTTCACAAGTTGGTTGGGTACAGAGGCTGGACCCTGTAAACACAGATAAGCAGAGGCAACGTTTTAAAACATGCTTACTTGAACAGACCAGGTATGGTTGCATAACAGGGTAGTGAAGTTTTATTTCCTATTAACACTCTTGGAGAATGTAACATGCACTATCAGAAGTTCATGACGGCATCTCAACTTGGTGTGATATGAGAATTGTGGTGGCGAAAGGAGTACAGGAGGCCAAGCTGTGCTCCACCACCTCTCCCATTGCTATGACTCATTTTCAGCCCAATGTGGACATGTGTGACTCCTGTCCAAGAGGATTAATATATATGAGAGCTATCAACAGCCCTCTGTGCATGACTAGCATATGTTAGACTCAGAAATGAGCTGTATTGTAAAAATAATGAGCCATAGAAGGGGGTTGATATGGGAGTAAACGGAACCTGTGCTGAAGATTAGAACTAGACATGGGAACTCGGCGCAGAGACAGGGAGGCAGCCAGCCTTGTAGAGATAAAACAATTGACATTGGCAATAGCATAGTGGGAGCAGGGTTGTGATGAGGATACCACAAATCCCACAGTGGACGTGGTTGCCAGTGAGAAAGAGGGAGGGACTGAACCAGGGCAATGACAGATGGGAAGAGACAGTATATCTGAGAGATGCTTGGGGGTAGAATTGACAGATACTGAATCCCAGACTGAGGAGTTTGAAGTAAATTTTTAGAGTCAGGAAAGCATTACTGCAGATTTTGCAAAAAGAGAGTGAAAAACTATTGGATTTTTTTTAAATGTGGAGATGTTATGGGGTTGATTGGTGTGATGGAGAATGGAAGGAAGAATGGCTGATCTGCGGACTCGCACCAGAACACTACCCTGCAGTGGTCAGGGACTTATTTAGAGGTGCTGCTCACTCTATGAAGAAGTTTTGGGAGAGGAGAGCATGTTAAGTGTACTATCACCTACATGTGATCAATAATGGATACATCCAGATGTATGAATGAGATTGAAGAGGCCAAAAAGGAAAGCATCAGGATGCTTAATACACTTTGGGCAGGGGGTGGTTTTTGCATAAAGATGAACATTTTGTCTTCAAGATGAGCAATGGATATCACTGTTTCCAGAGATGAGCTCTCACACCCTGCTGAGGCATTCACAATGTGGAGGTGACAAAATATTTTTTATGGCCTGAACTTTCACAGTGATGCTATATTGTTGTTGTTGTTGTTGTTCTTTTGTTTTTGTTTTTGTTTTTTTGAGGCGGAGTCTCGCTCTGTCTCCCAGGCTAGAGTGAGTGGTGTGATCTCGGCTCACTGCAAGCTCTGCCTCCCGAGTTCACGCCATTCTCCTGCCTCAGCCTCCTGAGTAGCTGGGACTACAGGCACCCACCACCATGCCTGGCTAATTTTTTGTATTTTTAGTAGAGATGGGGTTTCATCGTGTCAGCCAGGATGGTCTCAATCTCCTGACCTCATGATCCTCCCGCCTCAGCCTCCCAAAGTGCTGGGATTGCAGGCGTGAGTCACCGCGCCCGGCTGTTGTTGTTCTATTCTATAGTTCTTTAAATCCTGTTTTATCAGAGTGAGGCTTAGTGACTAATCACATAAAGGATCTAAGGCAGTACAAATGGTGGTGATGAAAGGATCGAGCTGGGCTGTTATCTATTATTGAGGGTCTGTTTAGGGAGGGTCGCACTACAACTTGTGCCACCACGTGTTGTTAGTGTCCTGGCATGTTGGAGGAGCTCTTCTGAAGAGCACACTAGCATTTTATTTGAGACAACTTTAGGGTATTTTAAACCAGTCCTCTTTCTTCTAAAAATTTACACAGACTATATAGTACCAACTATTTCAATAGCAAAAGAAGACTCATTATAACATTTCTCACAATCACAAAGATTGGTAAGCAATTGAAATGTCCAGTAATGTGCATACTTAAGATAATTACAGCAAATGCACCGAATATAATATTAACCAACCATTAAGGTAATGTCTGGGCACACTGTGTATCAGTATGAAAGTTATTCTGCAATACCATTTATTAAATAAAGGTTCTAGAATGGAAAACATTCTGATGTTTGAAAACACGTGCGTATACACACATAAGGAAAGACTGGAAGGGGATCCATACATGACTGGCAAATTACAGTATGAGAAGCTGTTTTTCCAGTTTTGAAATCCCAAATTATTTTTGTGAAGCAAAATTTAAAATACAGCTCAATAGGGTCTACAGCTGGTGTGGCATCTGTACATGCAAGAGATCATTCCATCGTTGCAGGAGGATGCATTTTCAGCAAGCACTTACTCTCGCTTGGTTGAGGATGGTACGTCTTTCTGAGTCCTTCAACTAAAAGGATCTTAAGTGGATTCTGTATTGAAAGGTTAATTTTTCACTCTTGCTTTTGCATTCTTTCCTCTTGTTCCAGAGAGAACACCAGTACTGGGAAGTGTTCTGTGACACGGTTCTGTCCTCAGGGACAGCAGTGCCTGTAAAAGCACATTAATTTTACAGTGATTCCAGCTGCCCCGTGGCTTACCTTACTTCTAGTCGATTATCCCTTTGGCTTAAGCTGATGGAACCCTCTGCTAATCTCTTGCTCTGATCCCTGCAAAGCCCCTTCGATTCCAGTTCGGGTCTCACTTCTCTTGCTGCCAGGCTTTGTGCCTGTCTGACTCTCCCCCAGTGGGAGGCTGGTACAGCTCAGTTCCCAGGCATTGGAAATGGCCGATTTAGCTAAGCCTCAAAGTTTCCTGGCTCTTCATCCTTCCATGTTGGGGAATGTGTTTATAAAATTACTTGATATAATTGGGTTAAAAACTGTTTTTCAAAATAAATACCAATGCACATATCTGCAATATTATTTTTGAAATTTTATCCAGGAGGCGTGGAACCTATTGTGCTATTCTATGCCCTAAAACAAATATGTGCCTGTGTTGAAAAGGGGCCCTAACATGGGGAATTATGTATTTGTGGTGGATCCTGTAA
Organism: Macaca thibetana thibetana; assembly: GCF_024542745.1. Classification (NCBI taxonomy): domain Eukaryota; kingdom Metazoa; phylum Chordata; class Mammalia; order Primates; family Cercopithecidae; genus Macaca; species Macaca thibetana. The sequence continues at coordinate 137,830,283 of NC_065585.1, forward strand.
GAACAGGCATTAGCGTTATCATCCAGAAATTAGTTTAACAAATACCACAGCCTGATAAAAGAATACTTGTCCATCGTATCGTCATTAAACGTTAATATATGTTTTGATAGATTAAGAGTATATTTTGTGAAATGATTAAAGTAAGGTGAAATAGGGTCTCAAGACACAAGTTCAATGGTTTTCTGAATGATCTGCACTAAGGTATGACTTAGGATGAAGTTACTAATATGTATATATACACTTATAATGTGTATATATTTTTCACTGTTTTCTTTTACCAAGTGATTTCATTGGCTCTCCTTGTAGAGAGGTGTGTCATCTTCAAATTGCAGATGTTTCCTTGCTGATAGGTGCACTATTTTAGCATGAGTAGCAATGAGAGGAATCTGATCTGTATATAATGAGGAAATGTTAAAGAGGAGTTGACATTTTAAACTAATTTTAGACGCATCCCAGTTGATTATCACGATGAGCTAGCAGGTGGCCCAGTCCTGACACTGAAAGAGTAAAACTTACGATTGAGTCAGGATGGGACTCTGTACTAGCTGGGTGACTTCCAGCAAGTCACTTAACTTTTGGAACTTACATTCACCTTCTGTCGCACTTAGATGGTAATAATTTCTCTATTTACAACATGAGCTCATTGTGATAATCAAATGGAATGTGTCTAAGACACCAGTTTGAAATATGAAATCAATATTTTCTATATATTCTATATTGAACATGTTACCCATTAATAAAATGTAAAATCGTTGGCCTGGCCTGCAAAGTCCTTCACATTTAGAATAAAACAGCTTTAAATCTGATTCTCATCAAAACTAGCTTATTCTCTCAAATTTGAATTGGTTTATGTCCATCTAATTGGTTTATTAGAAAATTCAAATAGCAGCCTAACCAGCAGTGATTGACTTTTCTAAGACAACAGAGTGGCAGTTCAAGGGTTTTGATGAGGCTTTGTGGTCCCCTGGTTCTCTCATCACTGCTTTCTTCATTCTTTCATGGATGCTTCCTAGATACCACGTTCGGGATCTAGGCAGGAGGAGGCAAAAGGAAGAGGGAAAAGTGGCAGCTGGGGCTTCTCCTTTCTTTAGAAAAGTATTGGGAGGCTGAGGCAGGCAGATCACAAGGTTAGGCGTTCGAGACCAGCCTGGCCAACATAGTGAAACCCCGTCTCTACTAAAAAATATGAAGATTAGCCGGGCAGGGTGGTGCGTGCCTGTAGGCCCAGCTACATAGGAAGCTGAGGCAGGAGAATCGCTTGAACCCAGGAGGGTGGAGGTTGTGGTGAGCCGAGATTGCTCCACCGCACTCCAGCCTGAGCAAGAGAGTGAGGCTCTGTCCTTAAAATAAATAAATAAATAAATAAAATAAAATAAAATGAAAAACTCTTCCCAGTGCCTCTAGTAGAACTCTCTTCATATGATAATGTCCAGAAGGTGCCACACCGTCAACAAAGCTGCTGAGAAGGATGTATTTTTTTTTTCCTTTTACAGAAGCTTTGAATATGGAGGTGGTAGAGATGGTAAGGAAGTTGAAAACCAACATGGGTTCAGCACAGAGAACTCAAAAAAAAAAAAAAAAAAAAAAAAAAAAAAAACAGCTTCTTGCCTAATGTATAAATGAGACAATGAATTAAAAATTAATAAATTATTTGAAGATTTTTGGTGGCAGTAAGAGGCTTATTTTTGCTTGTTTTAATACATTTGTTCAGTACCAGGCTGTGGCCAAGTAAAAATAATTATTTTTGTTTTGTTTTCTTTTCTATTTGATGAGAGTAGAAAATACTTACCTGAAATAGATGGTGCCTCTGTTGATAGACATTATTCTCATTTACAAGCCCACAATATTCATGCCCTACTATATGTTTGAGAGAAGCTTTTAGTTTCTAGAAAAAAAATCACAATGTCCTTATTAAAATTCCTTTTAAATTACTCAAAAATTGTCCATGTAAAATAATTTTTATACCTACTTCCTCGTATGTATTTTCCCGAAACAGAAAACTGCCATTCCTGATTTTCTTGGATTTTGTGTCTGTTTGACATACAGAGGGCTGAGCTTCTGGTCACAATTTTATGCATCAAGGGAAGCCACATTTTCCAGAAAAAAAAAAAATCTGTCTTTTCAGTTAACATGAATCAGCATAGAGGCCAACAATTGAACTGCTGGTCCTGCTTGCCAGTCCTGGAGAATACAGGGTCACTGGGATTCTGGGACTTCACTGCCTGGCTTGTGGAGGGGCTGATGGTGCTAACTCTACTTGGACTCAGTTGGAATTGCATTAGGGTAGTCAGTAAAAAGCTAAATGATTTAATGAGAAGAAAAGAGTGTTAAAAACATGGCACATACAGACCAGTTTAGTAGAGATGAATGCTTTTGAACATTAATCGGCTATTAGTTTTGACCTTTCTGTCAGGCAAAAACACAACAACATAGGAGAGAATCCACTTATGGTGCTTTATGGTATAGGGGTGAGAGAGAGGTGGAAAGCTGACTTTAAAGACAGTCTCCTAATCTGACTTCCCACATGCAAGCACACTATTGTGGTCAAGTAGCTTACATTTTCACAGACTGTTGTTTTGTCTGCACAGTGTGTGTGATAAAACCACTTTCATTATGGGATGAAAGTGATCAAATATATAAAGCTTTTCAACTAGTGCCTGAATAGTATAACCCCTTAACATATTATCACTATGAATCACTATTATTGTTATTATTTTTACAGTTATTAGCTAATGAGCCAAGGAAAACCATTCCAAGGATATATCTTACCTATTTTCCCAGACTATCACCTAACACACTTTTTTTCTTTTGGGCCTTCATTGCATCTATTCAAAGCTTTGTATACCACTCGAGTTCCACCTGGCAATTGACCTTAAGTCCATAAACTGCTTTTTATTAGCAAGATAGCTTCTACATAATGAACATGATGGACTATACAAGGGGTATTCATTAAGTTTGTGGAAAATTCTAATGAAAAAATTATGGATTTCAAAAATTTTTGTACCAAAATAAACTCATATTAACTTGTTATAATGTATCTGAACAGGATCTAGTTTGAGGCACTAAGAAGGATGAGACATTAGTTTGAAAAGAGCCCCTATCAAAGCAACACGAATTCTGATAAAATTGAAGCAAGAACAAACATCAAATTTATGGTGAAGCTTGGGCAGAAGAATGGTGAAATCACTGATGCTTTATGAAAAGTTTATGGAACAATGAACCCCCCTGACAAAATCAACAGTTTACAATTAGATAACTAGCTTTAAGCAGGGAGGAGATGATGGTGAAGATGAAACCCACAACAACAGGCTATCCACATCAATTTGCAAGAAATAGTAATAATCTGGTCCATGCCCTAATTGAAGAGGCCTGAAGGTTAACAGCAGAAAATGGCCAATGCCACAGACATCATGATTGGTTCAGTTTATACAGTCTTGACTAAAAGATAATTGAGCAAACTTTCCATTTGCTCAATTCCAAAACCATTGCACCCAGATCAGCTGCAAACAAGTGCAGAGCTTTCAATAGAAATCTTACACAAGTGGCATCAAGATCCTGGACTGTCCTGGTCTCTGAAGAATTGTTACAGGAGATAAAACATGACTTTCCCAGTACTATCCTGGAGACAAAACACAATCAAAGCATTGGCTACCAAGAGCTGGAAAGTGATCCAGTCTAAGCAAAAGCAGAACAATTGAGAACAAAGGTCATGACACCAGTATTTTGCAGTGCTCAATGCATTTTGCTTGTTGACTTTCTGGAGGGCCAAAGAATGATGACGTTGGCTTATAATGAGATTGTTTTGACAAACTAGCCAAAACTTTAGCAGACCACCACCCTGGAGAGCTGCCCCAGGGAGTTCTTCTCCATCACAACAATGTTCCTACTCATTCCTCTCATCAAACAAGGGCAATTTTGCAATAGTTTCAATGGGAACTCATTAGGCATCCACCTTACGGTCCTGATTTGGCTCCTTCTGACGACTTTTTGTTTCCTAATCTAAAAAGTCTGTAAAGGACATTTCCTTCAGTTAATAATGTTAAAAAGACTGTATTGATGTAGTTAAATTCCCAGGACACTCAGTTCTTTAGGGATGGACTGAATGGCTGCCATCATCACTTACAAAAGTGTCTTGAGGTTGATAGAGCATATATTGAGAAATAAAGTTTATATATTTTATTTTTACCTTTTAATATTATTTTTCCACAAACTTTTTGAGGTCCCTTCATATTTTCCCATCTGTGCCCGCGTGTAGGGGAATATGTTAGATACAGAAAGCTCTGTGTTTACAAACCACTTTATACATGAACCAAACTGAACTTTACACGCCTTCTGTGAGATTAGCAAAAAGGACATTTTCTCTTTTGTCGTTGTTCTTATCAAAGGTAACTATGCAGTCAAAAGCACTCAGCTGATGTTACCTAACCAGCAAGTGGGCAAATGAAATCCTAAACCCAGACCTTCCGACATGTATCAGAAGTTCTTCTTCTCACTCTGCGTGGCCTCTTTATATAAACTTGTAGATTTATGAGTTCTACTAAGGACAGAAATTCTAATACCTATTATCAACAAATAGTATTTATAACTTGAAAGATAGTGTATGGACCGGGCACGGTGGCTCATGCCTGTAATCCCAGCACTTGGGGAGGTCAAGGCGGGTTGACCACAAGGTCAGGAAATACAGACCATCCTGGCCAACAAGGTGAAACCCCGTCTCTACTAAAAATTCAAACATTAGCTGGGCATGGGGGCACGCGCCTGTAATCCCAGCTACTCGGGAGGCTGAGGCAAGAGATTCGCTTGAACCCGGGAGGCGGAGGTTGCAGTGAGCCAAGATCGCCACTGCACTCCAGTCTGGCAACAGAATGAGACTCTGTCTCAAAAAAAAAAAAAAAAAAAAAGGAAATAGAAAGAAAAAGATAGTGTATGATATGTGATAGGATATAAAGATATTAGCCAATATGGGGCATATTTCTGAATGTAGAGTTTAAGTTTTATGAGAAGCTGGAAAACTGATTTTTCATTGCAATATACTCAGCACTTACCAGGTGTCTGCCACATGATGGCCATTGAATGAGTGTCTATTGAATGAAAGAACCAATTACTAGTGGCTTTCTGAAAGACTATAGGAACCCTGCAAATCACCTCTCTCATGTTGAGACTACTGGTTATCTACAATCATTTCGGACACTTAAAATATGTCAAGTAATATCCCCTCTTGGAAGTAATTATTTAAAAAGTGCATTCGCTGGGGGTAATGGGGGTGAAGAAAAACTATCTTATCTGACGGTTTTGAATTTAAATATTTACAATGTCTTATTTTATTCTGATTACTTACATTACCTGGCAAAAGTATATTTCTCTTATAAATTTCTTACAGCCTTTCTTTTTTTTTTTAAGAAAAGCACAATCTCTTTTGGCAAGGTCTTTTAATGTTTGCTGTATTTTATCACCTTCTTCCCTCCTTATATTATCATAGGTAAGAAAGAGAGGATTAACAGCCCAAGATTTATTTCCTACAGTTCTTTAATTCTGCTTTTTAAATGGCAAATTTATCATCATCAGATCTGCTAAGCAACACTTTTAGTCATTGTTCTATTATATATTTTATATATATATGTATTGTGTGTATATATATTTGTGAGTGTATATATGTACATATGATATAAAATTTGCTCATTTGTTTTAAGTCTAATTAAAGAATTATACCAGTATTTCCAAAAATAATTTTTTTATTATACTTTAAGTTGTAGGTTACATGTTTATTACAAACACATTCTTCAAAATAAAATTATTCAAAAGCACAAATATCACTTTAACATGAATTTCTTAACATCTAGTCGGTTTAGTATCCAAGTAGTCTGCAGAAGTAAATGAAAATGAAATAACTTCTTAGAACTGTATTAAAACTAAATGTTGATGTTCTATAACATTTGCATATGATTAACATTAAATATGTATATAAATATTTGTAAATTTACATAAATTTATTGGATACAAGTGCAATTTTGTTACATGCATACTTTCTATATGGGTCAAGTCAGGGCTTTTAAGGTATCCATTACCCAAATAATATACATTGTACTCATTAAATAGCTTCTTGTATAGGGAATTATTCGCAATTTTGTATAACGGTCTAGTGTCTAGTATGGTATTCTTGGATTCAAAGCAAATATAGTAAATACAACCTATTAAAGCAAACTGATGTCATGGGGCATTTTTGAATGGAAGGACAACTGAGAATAACAGTTAAGGAATCAACCATTAATATTGTAACTTCTTTTATGGTATGTGTTTTTAGTTTTAATTGCAGACACAGGAAGCAAAGGTTTGCATTATTTTGGAAACTTACTTTAATTAAGGTAGATTCCTCAAAATTATGTTTCTCTAAACTTTTCGTCTATGCCATTTTTTAATAGGTCCCCAGGGCCCTGCGATGTTCTCCAGGTCCTTTACCCTGGGTCTTCACCAGAGAGAGGCTAGCTTGTACTTGTAGTGATGCTTTAGTTCAACATAAAATTAGTTTATTGAAGGGAAACAAGCATTCGCTACATTTTAGCAACCCTTTAACTGCCATATTCACTCTTCAGGTAATCAGTCACCTAGCCTCCTATTTTCCTTTGCTAATAAAAATCTTTCTGATTATATACTTTTAAAATATTCAATAAATTTTCTTCTTTTAAAGTGCAGGACCATCAACAATGTTTATATAATGGCATATTCAAAAATCAACTTTAATTATATAATTAACTCAGAATCCTTTTGAAATGTAACAGCTCTCACAGGATGTTGGTTCTTAATCAATAGTGGTGCAATTGAATGATCTTCCAACACAGAGGGTATAAGTGATGGCTTAGGGTTAATGCTAAAACAGTAGCAGAAAGTGGTCAAAATCCGAACCCTAGTGTGAACTTTTGAAAGGACAAGTTCAATTTCAGCCTATCTTAGCCTCACAATAATTTTAATTATCTAAAATTAAAATAAGAACGTTTAGCATTATAAATTGGTTGTATGTGAGGGACTTAACAGCTACAGAAGTGAAAATGGCCTGAATATAACTTTCATTAACTGAATAAAGTGTTAGCTGTGAACATCCCGCAACTGAATTCTGTTTTTCCTTAATGCCATTTAGCATTCACTTCCTAGTAAAAATGAACTACAGTACCCTGAACTTCTTCATCCTTTAATTTTTGTTTTTTGTTTTTTAGATTCAGATTAAACAGGTTTTCTCTCAGTATCTTATATAAGATACAAGGCTGTTTCTTCATACAGCCTTGGTAAATTTCAAGCTCTACATTTAATTATTTCTAAATGTTTGGTCCCCAGTTTCTCCAGGGATTAAAAAAAATACATTTCTAGATTTTAAAAGTATATTCATGACTATTTTATGTATTCTATATTTTTATGCCAATTAAGATAAAAATCTACTACACCTACAATGCTCTAAAGAGTCTTTCCAAGCTCCTCAACCTATTCAACCCATCCTACCATTTTTATTGGCATAAAAAATGTAACATTACTCTTTCCAAGCGTTTCCTATTCCTGTGTTTCACTCGTTTGCACTATTCTCATCTGACTTACAGGTTTTCATATTTTCATATTTGTGTACCATTGTCCATCAGTCATGCACAGGAATATAATCTCCATGAGATCAGCATTTTTTAAAAATTGAGAGTCTAAGGCAAGTCTGGAAGATAGCAGGCCCTCCGCAGATATCTTCAGATGAATACAATAATATTTTCTACTCATTTTCACCAGCATAAAGCTATTATTTAGAAATCATTATACAGTAAAGCCCTGGAGGGAAAAAAAAAAAAAAAACAACCCTTATTTTGCGTGTGTTCAGGGACCCAAGTCTGGGGCCTTCCACATACTAGTTAATAGTTGAATATTTACTAATAAATCAAATATTGTAAAATACAAATTTAATTTACCTGCCTTTTGCATATAGAAATACATCTATTCTCTAAAGTATGAATAGTGAATAATGCTTAGTATCAGAAATAGATAAATCCTCTCTTTCGGAAAAGATAATAATTATTTAAAATATTTAAATATTTTACCTCTGGCCATGAGTCCAAATGTCATGCTATCTCACACTCCTGTGATAACCCTTTATTTTAAATCATTATTATGTTTAGAAATAATGGACATAGTCCTGAAATATACAGAAGTTTATAGTATATAATGCCTGAACTATAGAATTTATAACATAGGGACTACATAATTCTTCCTGTCTTGGGCACTTACGGATTCTGGTGCCATAAACTCCTCCAGCTCTAATCACTGATCGAGGTTCTAAGCTGGACCTAGCTGGACATGAGTTGAGGACTAAGGTGACAGGAGGGAGACCCTGAGCTTGGTTTAACCACACCTTCCGTTTTCGCTGCTTACTGTGGTTTTGATGAAGATTTGTCTCCTTGCAAAGGGAAAAACAACAGAGTACATAATTTTAAGGGCTCCTTCACTCTTTTTTGTAATTAACCAGTTTTATTTTTAAGATGTTGGGGGTAAAGTCTATAGGTTTGTTTGTTTGTTTGTTTTTCCAGGAAAATGCTCTACAGAGCGAGTCTGGGACATACTGTGTTCCTGAGATGTAATTAATTAGTGAAGCAGGCAATGGAGAAAAGACAAGAGCCTTGTACTTGTTTGGGATAATGGTTGAGCAAGCCTGAAATTTGCATGAGGGAAAATTAACTTGAAATTTTCTCTCAAGATATATATACACACAGATATATAATCTTAACATTATATATAGCATATAAAATATAACATATATAATCTTAAGATTATATATTTATACATATATAATCTTAACACCTTAGATTGGGTTCAGATCAGCTGACTTGGCAAAATAAGATAAGAAAACTATCCTGGCACTTCACCTGAAAGAAGAGAGAAAAGGGTCACACGGTTACCTGAGTCTTTCATTCCACACACACTGACAGCTACCAACAGGACAGAGGCAGACAGTCTTCTGGACTTATTTCAGGAAAGCTACTAATTACACATGGGTTGAAAACTAAGCACTTTTTTTCCAGGTTTTTATTTTACTCATGATTACTACCAATAAATGTAGAAAGTCATCTAATTATAGTAAGAAAAAATAGATGATATGAGAAGAGAAGCTAAAATAGATGGTCATCTTAGAATATTTTTAAAATGTAAAATACCAAGAAACATGAATATAAGTTTCCGTCAACTCGTTCTGGAACATTCAGGGTCTGTAGTCCTCAAACCTGGCTTCTGGTTTCAATTCATTCTCTTACATGGCACCTTGGACAAGTGAATTTAGTTTGCCTGTCTGCGAAGTGGAGGAACTCATGGTACCTAAGCATTATCCTGAGCATCCATGAGACAATAGAGATCAGTGATTTAGATCATTATCATTGCCTGCCTTGTTTATTGAAGTGTTTGATAAACATTAGCTATTCATGTACAATCAGGAAGAAAGCTGACGTCCTGCACTCTTTGGAATACTGTCTTTAGAGTCTTGAGTTTATTTTGAAACCTGTCAATGCAAGTATTATTTATTAAAAGGGTAGGAAGCACTGAAGCCTCTATTCATACATAATTGTTTGTGACATGATCTATATGCCATCAGTTCAGAGATGTTCAGTTTTTCCTGTAGTTTAGTGTCCCTGAAATTGGGGTGTGCTTGCTGCTGATGGAATCTTCCAGTGGCTGTTGGTCGGGGGTTATCAGACGTCAATGTCATTGCTACATTGCTTTTTCCAGTGACAGGATTATAGAACTTCAACTTCTCAGTGTTTCAGTCCAATAGTCGCCTGAGAACCACACGATAAAGAACATAAGTCCTGATTCTTACCATAAAACATTTTATACACACTATTTGATAAGTTCAAAAAGCACTGGCTTTAGAACTTGTAAAAAGTGTTTAATGGTGTGGAAAGCTGTACGGGAGACTCTAATAGGACATCCCTCTATCAAACCTTAAATCTGGTGTCACCACTGAGTCAGAAAGTACTAGAACAGCTTCGGACACTGAATGTAAAATGACTTAGAAATGCATGTTCATTTTGCTTCAATGTTCCTTGTTTTCTACGAACCAAACTGATAAAAGACAAAAATATCTGTACTTTAATATGTCTAAAGCATCTTTTGTAAAGTATGGCATACAATTCTGAGTAATAGAAATCATTGTTACTATTTATTGGTGGTTTATAAGAGAATGATGTGTCTTACAATCAAAACGCAGGACTGCAGTATTGCTTAGTTCATGACGAGATGAGCGCTTTTATTGTTCCTAATTTGGAAGATAAGGCACGGCGGTAACATGTCTGTTTCATGGTTAGTGTCCTTTTAAATTACAGTATAAAAAGAAAAACGTATGCTGAGCTAGATAAATAATAATTTTCACATATTTGTGTAATTAATTTATCTAAAACACTTTTTAACTGTAGCTTTGGTTAATGCAGGAGCTTACGAGTTGCTCAATACATTTAGATTTGACTTAGTAGGTAAGATATTAATGTTCACACAAGCAATTTCAGCATAGTCAATTTCTCATCGTGCTGGCCAATTTTCATTTGCTGCTTCAAACTTCCTTGTTCCATCTCTCCATTACTCGGTGCCCTTGGAGTTTGTCCTTAAGGACTGCATCACTGGTCTCTTCCTCTCTGTGTGCCAGGGAGTTTCAGTCCTCAGGAAATACTGGACAAAGGGCAGGTGTGGGACAAAATTGAGAGGAGGATGCTTGGAGCCCCCTCCTTGCTGGTTTCTGCTTGCAGAACGCGTGGTTCTACTCCAGACGCAGCTCTGGTGGAATAGTCCCTTCTCTAGTCATAGCCACACTTTCCCTCCCTTGCCCCTCTGCACCTGAAGAAAAGAGATTGTTCGCCTCTTTTGCCTCTGGAGTGCTTTGTGGATCCCTTGTTGGTTTCTGTTAATACTATCCATGCATTTGCAGAACAAATTATCTTTTTTCAAAAAGCCACTTCAATTAACCCATTAAATATTCCACCTGTATTTTTAGGGACCCTGACACTTAGATAAATCTTTTATGTAATAAGATGTATTGTTGGGACTACTGAAGATTGCATTTAACATTCAATTTGAACAATAATGAAGATGCTAGAGGCATAATATTAAGACAATAACATAGAAAAAAAAACTGAAACATTTTTCCAATGAATAATTTTCCTCTATAGAAACATGTTTATGATGCAAGAGTGAGTTACAGAAAAAATAAACATGTTTACATATATTAATCTTATAATGGATTATTACAAATTCCATTCAATTGAAAACTTATTTGGAAAGCAAGAAAAAGCAGCATATGCAAATAAATAAATCCATCCCTTCTGAAATCTATGACCGGGCTGACCTTTGTCATTTTAGTATGTCTTTTTTGTTGTTCTGGCCAGGGTCTTAAATGTTCCTTTTCCCTGGTACAGCTCTTTGGTCTTTTCATGGAATGATCAAGTGTCCACACCTCCATTATTAAACGAATTAGGTAATAATGGATCCACACAACACACCCTGGCATCTCAAACTCTGTTTGACGGAAGACGTTCTTTCTGGACACCAGGTTCCCTGCCTGCTTTTTTATATAAGGCAGAAGGTTCTGTTTCTGCTTGATATGAAAAACAAATTGTCCACCTGAAAGGCAAGTTAAATTTAAATGAAACTTTTAATTTCACAACAGTTAATTATTTTGCAAAGGACATACGACATATCAGAACCAGATACTACTTCTCTCCTCATATATTATCTTAGCTCTTAAAAATAGTTAGCCTAATAGTCTTTAATTTTTGTCTCCTCATAAAACTGATTAGACTGGGTTTGTGAATTTTATCACCCAATGAATAAAGAATTTTGTATCTTTTTGATAGGCAGTGTTCTCCATATTGAGGCTACAATTAAAGAAACATGTCACAAGAAAAATGACCATAGAAATAAAATATTGTACTTTAGCTTTAATAAAATTCCTACACTAAGCTATTTTGTGTGTGTGTGTGTGTGTGTGTGTGTGTAAATCAAAATGTACTTTCTGAAAATAAATGAACTGTCAAAAGCAGTGGCAATTAGTAGATAAAAAAGAAAAATACTTCTCTCTTAGTTAATTCAAATTCTACCATGCTTTGGAGGTTGTGTTTTAATTATGGAGATATATTTTACATGGTTGTAAGTATAAATTTGTATTTTGTTTTTATATTTAAAATATCAGTTTAAAGGAAAGTATTATGTTTATTATCCCCAGCTTTTAAATATATTGACTTTTAATCCATATTTATCCTTTAAATATGCTCTCTATTACTTACCATTAGCACATATTCATGAGTATATAATTTTTAAGTTTTTAAAATTAAAATACCAATAATGTATTCCAATAGTGCAACACTAAAGAGAATATAGATAATCCCCAAACCATATTAATTAAGAAAAGACTCAGATTCCTGTCATAGAAACATTTAGAAGTTGTGTTTCTATTACACAAAATAAAATAGGAAATTCCATTATTATTCTGCTCATAATATTTTACACAAGGGTACAAAGATCTTATTTTGACACCATTACATATACATTTAACAAATTTAGGGAGATGAAATTTTGTTCATCTAAATTTTAGAAAGAACTGAATTAAAGTAGTTGAAGTTGTGAACTGGTGGAATTATAGAGAGCTGACATTGTAAAGGATGATGAGTCACAAGAAACAGATGGATATTTTCATTTTGCTTTGAATTATTTTAATTACAAATTGTGATTTCCTGCAAGTAAAAACTTACCAAAAAATCAGACTTACAGAATAGAAATCCTAAATGAAACAACAGATAGGGAGATAAAGTTAATGAACATTATAGTGTCACATGCTCATTATTTTGTAATTGAAGTTGCTACTTAAACCTGTATCATAATTGTGAATATAGTTCTCCCAAGGAATTCTACCTGTCCTTGGTAAACTGTATGAAGCTTGGGAGACAGAAAAGCTATGCATAGCTCTTCTTCATCTTTGTTTTCCCCTGTAACTCAGAGAAGCATCATCTGTCCTTTTTTTTCTGATGCTATGAAAGATGTTTCTATGGTCCTCAAAATCTCCCCGATCCTTGTTTAAAATTGCCTATAGGACAACCTGAAAGTTCAAATCTCATGTTAGAGACCTTTCCGATCTGTGTCTGCCACTTTCTATGTCTTTGGACTTCTCACCCTCCATTCAGATGCCATACAACATTACTGTGTAGAGATTCAAACAATCCTATCTGAACTTCTGCATCTGTAGACATGAGTGCAAAAACCATGCTTTTCTTCTCACAAACATCACCCTCAGGCATAAACACATGCATTTTTGCAGACACGCATACAAGTGTGTTTCCTTTGACTGATTCTTTCAAAAGTCCACTCGACTCGACTCTACCTGGAAGCATTTTCTCACCACTCCCTGCCTGTTTGTATTGGATTCCATTTGTTTTTGTTGCAGATCTATATGCCTCTATAAAAAAGATCATGCAGAATTTGCAGTTGTCGGTTCTGATTAAACCATAACAGTTGCAGTGCACAGAGTGCTTAGCACATAACACATTCCTTAACTCTATAAGCTGAATGAAATAATGAGTTCTCTCTCAAGAAGAGGTCAATAATTATTCTAATTACTCACCTGGACTTAGAGGTACTGTATGATTCATTCCTGTTTTCATTTCTCATTTGTAGCAGATACTCTTTGGATATCTACTCTGAGCCAGACATTAGTTTAGTCTGTGAACACATGGCAGACAAAGGTGGATATCTCCTCTTAACTATGGAGCTTCCAGCACAGTGGAGATGTTTTATTCATAGTGCATTAACCAGTAGCAAAATCTCAGTAGCTGAAGAAAGCAAAGCTGTAAGTTCTGCTCATGTCAGAAGCCCATGTTACTCAGGACCATGGACAGCTGCTCTGCTCCCCAGATCCCCACCTTCATCCATGGTACCATCGTCATTGCCAGACCTGGACAAAATGTGGTGAATTCTGAGTGGGCGACGTGTCATATCTGAAAGTGTTACATCTTGGTTGTACTGACAGTGGACAGAACTCAGTTTATGTGGTCCAAATCTGGGTACTACTGGCTTTGAAGGAATCATTTAGAGTGTTTGGGGAAAAAAGACGAGAAACACAGACATTTTCGAGCTATGGCTCCCTCTGCTTTAACTAATTGGTTGATGTTAATCTATCTTACCTATAACAAAAAAATGTATTTTAAATGTATAGGAGTTATATGATAGCAATCTCATATATAATGGGTGAAATTATTAGGCAAGTTAGCTTGAAGAGACTTCTAGGGAAAACAGTTAAATAACAATATGGAAAATGAATGAAAGGTATTTAGAAACTGGTAAAGAATATTTGTCCCATAAACTATTATATAATAGTATACACTGTTCTAGAATGGGTTTTAGACGAACTAGAACTAGTTAATTCATTTTGTAAATTTTTTCTTTTGCTGTTATACCAAATATAGTTTGTTTTATTTTCATCCATATGTGCACTATTTTATCCTCAGTATGAAAGTTATTGCTTGAACAGATAGCTTGAAAGATGGTGCTGTGTTTTTAAATTATTTTTATGCACATATCACCATTTTTATAGCTGCCACATAATTAGTGTAATTTAATGTTATGTATAGATTGAGGACTTTAAAAGTAGTTGTTAAGTAACTAATATTTACTCTTAAAATAATTCATTAGCATGCTAGTATCCTATACTAGTGCTTCACTGACATAACGGGACTTGGTTTTGCTCAATGTTGGCTGCTATGTAGACCTGACAGGTATCAGATCTTAGAATTGTGAGATTGACCATCTGAGATATCTTGCAATCATAGATTTATCTAAAAATCCACTAGAAGACTCTCCACAACAAGGTTACAAATGTTGAAAAGGAATTTTATTGGGGGCATAGTTGGTGGCACCATCCCTCACCTTGAACCCAGTGGCAGGCACTCCAGCTGCATGCATAGAGCTGAACTTGCGTCCCTTCACTTAGAAGGACAGGTTAGAAGGATAGGACGCGGTGTCTGCTACTGCCGGGAAAACCTAAAGGCATAGTTGGATTACCCTGTGGCTTCAACATCAGCAGTGCAGGAGAGATGGCCGCAGCGTTTAATTGAATTTCCTGAGTTTGTGTGAACAAGCCTGAGATATTTGTAGGTCATTCTTGTAACACAGTCTCTCTGGTATGATTAAGGTTTGCCAAGAGAATTGAAAGGTAAAGGGAGCCCTTCAGAGTGGCCCAAAAAATAGTACATTACCTACATCTTAGGAAAGGGAGCTTACTGTTCCTAGTGGGGGCATCTCAGAAACTCATGAAGGTGCCCAATACTGCCAGGCCCTGAGTGGACAAATCCATCCACTGCAGTACCAGTTAAAAAACAAACAAACAAACAAAAAAAACTGTTCTACTCCCTAGTGTTTTCTTTGCTCACTCAAACTTTAATGCTGCAGGAACAGAAAGCATGGCCAGCAAAATGAGTAAAATTTAGGCTCAGTAAAAGTAAAGAAGTTTTATATCCCCCTTGTTTTAGCTTTCTGTGTTTTTATGGTTCCAGCTAAAAAAGGCAGAAGGTTAACTTTAAATCAAACCTTAACTTTATTATGATATGGTCTTGGGATTTGATATCTGGAGAAAGGTTTTGCAACTAAACATGACCATAGATTATGTGATGGCTTAAGAGTAACCTGGGATGTCCTGAGACTGCCCTTGTTTTCACCCAGAAACAGGGGAGGCACTTCCCCCAATAAATGCATTGAGTAGACCACACAGAGGTTGGAGGAGAGAGAGTATGAGTCCAGCTCACTCAACGGACGGGGTCCACTTTCAGTGGCCATTTGTGTGATGTTGTGTAACTCGCTAACCCCCTCTTTCAGACACTTCACTTGCAAAAAATAAAATAAAATAATAATAATAATAATACCTATCACAAGGCAGCAGCCAGCATTTAATTAAGGTTATGTAAAATACTTAACCTGGTCCCTGGAATAAAAGCTTGCAGACATTAGTCCCCCTTCTTCGTTATCTATGACAATAACGGGTAAACTGCAACATGTGTGCTGTAAACATCAAGTCTTAGTATGTAAAGTAAGTTTCCTGGGCTTGTCATTTCTAACATTAATATTGGAGGTAAGAAAGGTAGTTAGAAAGAAACCTTCTTGTGGAGATCACAGGATGCTTTTCCGTTATATTATTCCTCCAGATTGTGTGTTTTCTTAAAAAGTATCATTAAAGTAACTTCTCCAAATGTGCTTGATTTATCTGAAAATAAAGTTACACAAAAATACTAATTATATTCAGGGAATGTGAGGGGGGATCTTTTAGAAGTTTCCAGGAAATAGAGGCAAGACATCTAATTAGCTATGTGAGTAAAATTAAACTGTTTAGTTCTAAATTACACAGAATCTGTCCACATAGTTCCACATTAACAGGCTAGGTGTTGAAGAACCCTTGTTTGTTTTGTGTGAAGTAGATTGAAACTCTTTTTTATTCTCTCAAGTTACTAAGCCTTAGTGTACAATCATTCTCTAAATCAGGTTTGTTATTTTTCAAGTGAAACTCAGCCCTTTATCTTTACTTGGAGTGGACGTCAGCCTCCTTCAGCTGCCTCTATGGAATTGTTTTTGACCCCTATCAAATAGCAAAACTGATCCATTTGAATCAACTCCTTGGCCACAGTGGAATGAAGTGGCCTCCAATGTGATTAGCACGTGTCTCCTAACAACAAACAGCAACAGCAACTGAAAGATCAACTTTTAGTTTTCTGGGAAACATTCCCAGCCAAACAGGTGACGGGAAAGAAAAGTAATATTTATCAAGTATCAGATGCCAGGGATTCTACCGAGTGAGCTACGTACATTCTCTTGTTTGATTTCCACAGGAATCCTACAAAATTGGTATGACTGCTATCCCATTTCATAGAGGATAAACTTGTCTTCAAGGTCAAGCGGTGTTCTCACACCTCATAAATGAGGCTATCAGGTCCTGGTCTCAGGTGTGCTCATGATCATGCCCACGTTCTTAATGAGGAGACCATACTATCTCAGAAGAGTGTCTTCCTTCCTGTGCCACAACTGTCTTATTAAAATGAAGAGGCACAATTGGTAACTCATATTGCAACCAACTAAACAGAGTCGCCATGATTTTTCTTTGTCTCACGTTAACTGAAGCCCTTGGTGTGAAGGACTATAGTTTTGAACTAACATACAAGGAAAAATGATGTTCTGTAAAAATAACAGAATGTTCCAGTGACAAGAACAACGGCCCCTGAGGACAGATAGCACTAACTAAGTAAGAGCAAGTGAGACATGGAGAGCGTGGCGGAGAGAGGCACCAGAGCTTGGCAAGGAGGAATGACAGAGTTTGAAGTCAGGAGAAAAAACTTGAGCTCCTCTTGACTTCTGTTTATGGTACCAGAAAGAACTTTAAAACGTAATGTGTGCACTTTATTAATATGAACAGGCATGTAAAAAATAATTCGTATTTGTCCAGCTGTATTTTGGACTTACAGATGTAACTACAACTTCCACTAAGCCAAGGCAGAGATAGCTTTTTACAAACCTGCTTGCTGTCAGAGGTAAAGGTGACTCACTGCATACGTGTAATTATAGCGTTGAGGATATAACATAGCCAGTTAACAGGTTTGTGCAGGTGGTATTTAAACTACTTCAGTGGCATTACTTTCCAGGCCGGAAGACAGCACAAGCAGATTTTGTTCCTGATTAAAATAGCCAAGGACACATGATCTTATGTGAAATTAGAGGGACGCCCTGAGAAGAAGCAGAGGCTGCAGGTCTCAGCCAAGCTATTTTGACCTCCGGAGTTCCTAACAGGACGAGAAGCCAATGGCCCTGACTGTTTTACTAGGTCTGGAAAGCTTGATTCTTCCTACACCACTGCCATTCAAGAAAAGCAAAGACCAACCATCTGTGCTATTCCATTTAGGGCAATGCTCATGAAATCAAATTTCCCAGCTGCCTGGTCCAAAATCAGCATTAGCAAAACCTGCCCTCATCCACGGAGAGAAAGCTCTGATATCCTAAAACAAGAGAGCCGTCTTCCTCCTCTTTATATTTGGGAAAGCCCACTTTTTTTCTATATTATTTCATAATTCTGAACTAATACCCTTGTCTAGGTGGTTCTTAGGATAAATGTGGTTCCAAGATTCATGGCCACAGATTCATTTCCCTCTAGAAGGAGAAAGGCTGCAGTTTTAGATGGGAATTCTAAATGAAATCTGAAGTAAAGGACTGCCCATGGCTTCAGAGAGTAATTTGATTATTTAAATAAGAATGAAATGGCATTTAACGCTGCAGTCTGCCGGCTGTATAATGAAACTGGATTGTATACAAGCAGTTTGAATTTTAACACAGACACTCCTTGACATACAAAAACATAAAATTCATGGAGTAAAACTTGTGCACAACCGAAATATCTGTAAGTAAAAAGGACTTTTCTCATTAGCATTCATAATAAGAGCAAATATTTCCTACATACTCGGCATCATTCTGACTACTGTGTTATGCTCAGGACAGTTCTGTGGTGTGGACACCATTATTATCCCCATGTTACAAATGAGGGACCTGAGGCATGGTGAGGCGAGGTGACTTTGCCCAAGGTCTTTCAGGAAACTGGGAGATAGAAAAGTGTTTTTTAAACTAGCTTTTTTTTTTTTTTAATATGGCCACATATATTGATGTCTGTAAAATACATATGGCTTGCGGGAAGAGCCAGAGAAGTGGTTAGAAGAAGGGTATCATCTGAAACATGGAGTTACCCTCCTGGAGCAGCGGAAATCCAAATTTTAGTCTTTTATATCTGCCAAGAGTGTTTTGGGGATCCCCCAGGAGACCTGAGTCCACCCTTGGAGAACAGTTGCTGTAAGTTTTACCATCTTTGCCTGAGGAGAATGTAAATATTTTGCTTAGGCTGCCCAATAAACGTGGGGCTGGCATATGTAAGTGTGTTGCACAAGAACCTATACCATATGGGAAGGCATGATGCACAAAAGCAACATGTGGAAAGAGAAAGCCACATGGTGATGGGGAGGGAACACGGAGTGGAGGTCCCCTCCCGCAGTGTTCGTCTCTCATTAAGGATAAACTTACTCTTTTGAGGGGGGATGGGTGGATGGAGTTTTGTCCCCCAGGCTGGAGTGCAGTGGCAGGATCTCAGCTCACTGCACCCTCCACCTCCTGGGCTCAAGCAATTTTCCTGTCTCAGCCTCCCAGGTAGCTGGGATTACAGGCATGCGCCACCATGCCCACCTAATTTTTGTATTTTTAGTAGAGATGGGGTTTTACCATGTTGGCCAGCCTGGTCTCAAACTCCTGACCTCAAGTGATCCACCCTCCTCGGCCTCCCAAAGTGCTAGGATTACAAGTGTGAACCACCACACCTGACCAACCTTATTCTTAACAATGGTGTGTCCCAATTTGCAAGCATTCCAGGATGAAAATGTATGGAAAGACCTGGAGAAAGACCTGGAGGTCAGCACATCAAACTGTTAGCCATGTTTCTGGGGCAGAGTAGGATTTTATAGGTGGATAAAAGTGGATGTTTTCTTCTCATTCTTGTTTTGGTTCATGTCCAGAATTTTAATGTGATAAAACATTCATGCATTCCTTAAACAATTACAAAGAGTAAAAAGTGTGTGCTTCTCCAAAACCTAAGTGAATGTGGAAAAACTGAGGTGTGTCTGCTGGGTTTTGTCCCTCCTTAGCCACGTATCCTGGGAAAGTTTCCTGTCCCCAAGGGCCGGGGTTTCCTCATTTACATGTTGAAGACTTTTAACTATATGGCATATATAACTTTAGTTCTACAAAATAATTGTCCTTAGTTCCATAAAGTGATTGGACACAAACAAGCAAAATATGTTTGTACAAAGTGGGAGGCAAAATGCAAGAGATAATTTGCATTTGGAAATCCTGTACCCAAATGAAAAGAATATATTCTTTTAATTAATTCACTTTATGATACACCTACCCTTTTCAGATGGCAAAGGTGTTTGCATTTGTCCAGGACAGCAATGAAGGAGAACTCAAGCTGCAAAAAAATAACAAAATCAAATGTCACAGATGGAGAATGCGCATTAAAATTCTTCATCTAAACTGTTTCCAAAAGGATAGTGGATAGTTTAAATTTAGAAAAATCATATTCATACATAATTTTTAAATGTAAAAAAGACTCTCAATGTACCTGCACAAAACCAACAATTTAGTATTTTTATCTATGATTAGTGGTAGCAATTTTAAAAGCCTGCTAAAAAACCGAGATATTTCCCTTAAAAACATTCTGTTTCTAACTATCAGGCATTTTTTAAATGAAAATATAATCAATTGGATACAATGCAGGCAGAATCACTACTTTGCAGTAGAAATAGTGAGAATATATGAGACTGAAAACCACAAGGTCGGATTTGAAATTAAAATGTTTATACAGCAATGAACTGTGGTAAGTTCAACCATTAATGTAAAACATAATTATGATATTTAAAAAATGAATGTCAGATTCTGAGTGATGCTTTGTTGAATCTGATACATACCTGACTCCATTATGAAGTGTAATTATGACACAAAGCTCTCAAAATATTACCATTTAAACATATTATTGCTACAAGTAATTAAAAGTGTTCCGATTATAAATGAGTTGTTAGGATGCTGTCACAACCAACTCAATTCCTAAGTGGTATTCAAATAAATAAAACTCAAAAGATGAATGCATATGATATACTAACTTATCTTTCTCCCTGACTGTAATCTGCTAAGATCAACTCATTTAATGTAATTTTATGGTGCTGCATAGAAAAACACATTACACGTTAGTTTCTTTACAAATGCAAAACTTAAAGAAGGGAGATAACGATGTCATACTAAATTAAATAAGAAAAAATGGCAACATTCCGTCCTCTGGCAATAGGACCTTGCTTGGAGAAGAGGACATCCTTTGGATATTAATGTGCTAATGAGTCCAAGAAAATGAGGAAGAGAGTCCTCTTGTCCAGTGGCCAGAAGATCTGTTATGATCTTGACCCTTGGACATGCTCCAGTGTTCCTGAGCTTCATTAGTTCTCTCTGTAAAATGACAAGTCCACATAGATTATATTCACCTTTGTATGCAGTTTTAACATTTTATGTTTCTGTTTCTATGTTTTCACTTCACAAAAAAATCACTATTGATCAAAATGGGACTTCGAAAGTTAGCTATTTTGAAACTGTATTTGAGCAATATTTTGTAACTTTAAAAAGTTTACACAATGAAAATACTCTTGGATTAATAAAAGAATGTTTTCCCTTGGATGCTACAATGTGCTACAACCGGGGGAAAGTGTTCATAACAAAGGCTAATCACATCTCAAGAGAACATGAAATCACTTTGCTATAGTTGAATGCGTTTGCAATCGGTAAACCTGGTCAAGCCCTAAGTGACACATTTACCAGCATCTGTGTCATCAAAACGTCACTTAACCTTTATAAGCCTTTGCCTTGTCATTTGCAAAACAATCTTTTATGCATGTCAGATGTGTTTATGAGGCAGCTCTAGAAAATTAGTGTTTTACAATGTAATAAGATTAAATTAAGTTTTAATACAATTATCACTTTATTTGTTCCTTTACGTATTTTGAAAACAAGTAGAGACATTTCATTCATTCTATTCAATGTTAATACATAAAATTACATGTATGTATATATTATCACATATGGATGTTACTATATGGAATTATATGTCAAGTAAGAAAGCCCAACATAGGAGTTATAAGCTTTAACTTTTGGCTTTACATACTTTTTAGATTCAAAAACAGAAACAAGAACAGTCGCATTCGTCACAACATTTTAAAGGACCTCTAATGTGAGCTTCAATGCATAAGATATTTCAGTAAAACTGCAGAAATGTGAAACCCAAAGTTGTAGTGTGCCAGTCTCAAATTGTTTCCTTCTGAAATGTTAATTTCATAGCTTTAGACATGATAATTTAAAGCTGTTTTTTGTTGAAAAAAACCACGGGCTTATGCAAAGACCCTATGCAGTCATCTTATTCTGTGGGCCTGGGACCACCTGTTCTCCAATTACTGTCAGGATTTCAAATCTCTCCCGTTTTCCCATAATGCTGTTGAGAGGTTGTTTTAACTCCCTGAGGTCATACTTAAGGTAGCAAAGTATTTTCCACACTTACATTTCCAGGTCCATTTTATTTACATTTGACCTGAAAACCATCAGTGGGTCAGGTGCTGCGGAGGGCCTAGTGCCACCTAGGGGCCAGCAGACGCCTCGCACCATCCTGGGGCACCCTCTGCCTTGGAAGGTGAAGCCAGAGGGATGAAGGGACAGAATTTTAAAACTCATTTAATTTTGATAAATTTAAAAATCAGTACTTTATTATTGTGAAACTTTGAAGGGTGTTTGGAAAAAATGCGAATATTTATATCTACTTTTTGAATTGCAACTTTTATGACAACTAATTACCAAAAAAGTATTTCCAATGCTGTATGTTTACAGGAAATACAAGAAATGAAGATAAAAGTCATATAATTAATACAGTTTTGAAAATTTTAAAATTATACGTTCAAATAATATTCTATATATACTAATATGTTTTTTAAAATGTGGGTACTAGGAAAGTACAATTATATTTATGGCTTACACTGTATTGCTATAGAACTGTGCTCATCTAGACAAGTTTAGCATTTTGTGAAGTGTTTCATACAAGCCTTAAAATTTATTTACAAAGTTATTATCAACATAGGTTTACCTTCCAACAGTACCCATTTTTTCCCAGCATAGCTGCAGTCTCAAGTTCTAACGGTGTTGATATGCAAATGTAGCCACTGTAAATAACTTGCTTGCATATTTTAATTTTTCTAGTGAAATGTGGACGACATATGGAAACACTGATGTATAAGAAATCCAAGTGCTCAGATTGGTATCTGCTCGCACATTTCTGTACTAACATTTGTCAGACCCTAGACTACTGAGGAAAACGTTATGCCGTTATGCTATTCAGTTAGTATTTATTAGAAATTATTTTTTCAGAACATAGTAACATATCCTCTCTTTAAAAGCTTATTACACACTAAATTATAAAAATGTGGTAATATCAAATACTGCAATGTACAAAGCTAATTATATGTCTAAAGAGAGAAAGTAACCTTTGGCCTATGCTTGCTTAAAAAATAGCCCATGCTAAAACCTTCTTTTAGGTATACTTCTAAATAATACAGAATATTTAAATTTTAAGTTTCTAGTATAATAAAGAGAGCATGCAAAACAAAGTTATTTATTTTCAATGCGTTAGTTAACGCTCAGTGTTGTAGCTATGAGCTCGTTGTATTCTAGGTTGGGAAGGAAGCAGCAGATGGGCCCCTGTGTTTCGGTTGGAAACAGCAGTATCCTTTGATGTTCTTGCCCCTATGTACTTTTCTCATGATTTGTGTCTTTGCTTAATAAAAAATGTATAGGACTCAAGCTTTTGGCGCAGTTGGCATCTGTTTCAGATTCATTTTTACTGACAGTGAGCTGCTGCTGGCAAGTGCTCAGTCTTTTTATCATCAAATATACACAGTCCAGCACTCCTGGCCTCCTCCTCTAAAAAACTAGAGTTTTATTATTTTTCTTCATTAGAAATGCTGCATTGAAATCTGCTGTGAATGACAAGTAGAAGAAAACGCACATTCAAAGTTGGCTAATTATAAGTTGAACAGGGTTAAGATACTCAAATGACTCACCACATCCAAAGTTGTGCGTTTATCCTTTCATTGAGTCTATTTGTTGAGGGCAATAGAACCGTCTGTGTAGAACGAGTGTATTGGAGGATACATTGCTAAAGTTGCACTTACTACACCATATTGACAGTGAGGAATAACATCAGCATTCCTGCTCATGAAAAAAAATGCTATTAAATGGACCACTGAACCTTGCAATCTTATCCAAGGACAATACTGCCAAGAATTCACATTTAATGGTGATTAAGAACCCAGGAAGAAATTTGACATTCTGTTTAGATGTCAGTTTACCACCTGTATCTGTCTAGCCCTGTGTGTGACTGTGTGTTTCTTGATGACTTGTTTGAAGCAACTGGCTTTTTGCACTAAATATAAATGTTTCAAAGTGTGGCTTGCACACTTGTGCTGAGGATTTAATTGTGTGTGTGTGTCAGTGCATATGCTGTGTTTACAGAGACAGAGGAAGCTTGGCATGGGCAATAATTTCCTTTTCATATCTAAACTGAGATGCTCAGAAGTTTGCTAATACGGTTGCTGTTTTTTTAAAAAATACTGTGAAAATGTTCAAACATAAAAATAGCAGAGTGATGTTTATGGAAAGGAATGTGGCCATAGGTCAACTTTAACAACTGTCAGTAAATAGTTATAATACAGCAATCTTATTTCATATATGGACATAATTTTAATACAGGCAAGGACAAGTATTTTTAAATGAGGGTTGTTATTTTCAGAGAAGTCATCCTAGCAGTCTCCCTTTATTACATATATACTGCAATTGAGAATGTAACTTAGTCTTTTTTCCTATAAATACTCTAAGAGCCAATTGATAAACACAAATGAAAATATTTCACATAATCGTCACACTTTCCTCCTTTGTTCAGATCTTACAACAAGTCAAACAGAGATGATACTGGCAGCCAGTTACAAGCTGGTTTTGTTAGCCACTTAAGTGGCTATAGACTGTTTGGTACGTTAATAAAAAGCTATGCTTTATGTTGAATTCATAGCTAAAATTTGAGTTTTCATTCACGAATTTATTTAATCATTTTCTAAAAATAGGCATATATTGTCTAACATTTTGGTACATATTTAGTATTTTAGTACCTTACTTTAATGGTAAAACCCACAATTACTTTTGTGTCAACCTAATATTAAAATGCTGCTTCCATGTTAAAAAAAAATTATATTTTAAATAGCTATAGTAGCATCAGATGTAATTCTGTCATGTAGATCAATATGTGTTCAAATTCTATATAGCTAATAATTTTGTAGTTTCAGTTTCCTTATAAATTTTAAGTCACATATTAGTCATTTTGTAGATTACCAGGACTACCACTGTCTTTTTAACCTCCTTGAACTTTACATTCCATCCATTGATAATGAAACTGAATTTTAATCACTATACTTCACTGAACACTTACCAAGTTTGGGTCTAATGAGCACTGGAATTATATATAAATTGTGAATGTAGTCTGAAATTCAAGAATAGATTATTCTCTTTTGGGGAAGTTATATGAGCATGAGGAGAAACAGAACCATAAAGGATTTTATAAATGTAGGATTTTAATTCCTGTATTTAAAGTTAGGGAATGGGTAAGGTCTAATTATGTTAACACTTTAAGGAGTTTCTTAAATTGTGTCACTTGTGTTTAAATCAATATGTGATACAAACAAGCTGTTTCTGCAGATCCTTGCAAGGAAGGGGAATGTGAGGCACCCGATAGTGAACCTCCTGTTTTCATGGGTGCTGACATGCAGCTCTATCCATGTTTGTAATTTCAAGAAAATCTCCGCCAGGCGCGGTGGCTCACGCCTGTAATCCCAGCACTTTGGGAGGCCGAGGCGGGAGGATCATGAGGTCAGGAAATCGAGGCCATCCTGGCTAACATGGTGAAACCCCGTCTCTACTAAAAATACAAATAACTAGCCAGGCGTAATGGCGGCGCCTGTGGTCCCAGCTACTCGGGAGGCTGAGGCAGGAGAATGGCGGGAACCCGGGAGGCGGAGCTTGCAGTGAGCCAAGATGGCGCCGCTCACTCCAGCCTGGGCGACAGAGTGAGACTCCATCTCAAAAAAAAAGAAAAAACTCTCTAGATATAAAAGAAAAACATGGCACCAGGAAACAGTGAGAATATGCTTTTTAAAGACAGTACATTTAAGTATGTGGTGAGGAGGCTGACTGAAAGCTGATGGACAAGCATTACTTGATGGGGAAATGGCTGGGTCAAGCCATGCACCTTCAGATTCAGAGATGAGGAACGAAAGAGGAGCGAAAGTGCAGAAATCCAAGGGAAGTAGGTCCCGTTACCTTCAGTGGATTTTTAAGCTTATTCAGAATACAACCCAATTTTGTGAGAAATTCTTTTTTTTTTTTTTTTTTTTTTTTTTGACGCGGAGTCTTGCTCTGTTGCCCAGGCTGGAGTGCAGTGGCGCGATCTCGGCTCACTGCAAGCTCCGCTCCCCCGGGTTCACGCCATTCTCCTGCCTCAGCCTCCCGAGTAGCTGGGACTACAGGCGCCCACCACCTCGCCCGGCTAATTTTCTTGTATTTTTAGTAGAGACGGGGTTTCACCGTGTTAGCCAGGATGGTCTCGATCTCCTGACCTCATGATCCGCCCGTCTCGGCCTCCTAAAGTGCTGGGATTACAGGCTTGAGCCACCACGCCCGGCCAAGAAATTCTTAAAGATTAACAGCATTATGTTTATGTATGTGTGTGTGTGTGTGTGTGTGTGTGTGTGTATATGTTGTCTGTAGATGACATATAAATATGTACATATAGTGTTTAAACTATGGCTCCATATAGTAAGCATTTATAAAGGAAATATTTTTAAATGGCACAAAAGTTACATGCAAATAAAACACACAATGTTATAAAATGGATAGTCTGATGGCATCTTGGTAATTTTTTTTTACTTTCTCTAAATTTAAACTTATCTAGAGTTTATCTTTTTAAAATATCTAGTTTGTTTTCATTTGTCAGTATATGAAAATATACACAGGCTACTTTGAAATGAATTCTGGTAATCTGTTACATATTTTTAACTATATAAATATTTTAAGCTTATTTTTTGATTAAGGAAATTGCACATTTATTATATTTCTGAAAAGAGATTTACTTCCAGGGAAAACCACTGTTCTATTTTTCCCCCCTCTAAGGTTTTCTTTGTACATAGAAACATCAAAACAAATACACATTTCTGTTTATTAAAATTGGGATCACGCTGGAACTAAAGACTTTGTCTTTCCTGAATCAAGGACCAGAAGGAAAATAAAAGACTTTGAATCACTATTTTTACTTAAAATTATATCAATAACATTTTTAAAATTAAGTTTATTTTTATTTTATTTTAAATTCTGGGGTACATGTGCACAACATGCAGGTTTGTTACATAGGTGTACCTGTGCCATAGTGGTTTGCTGCACCCATCAACCCGTCATCTACATTAGGTATTTCTCCTAATGCTGTCCCTCCGCTAGTCTCTTAACCCCTGAAAGTTCCTGGTGTGTGATGTTCCCCTACCTGTGGCCATGTGTTCTCATCGTTCAGCTCCCACCTATGAGTGAGAACATGTGGTGTTTGGTTTTCTGTTCCTATGTCAGTTTGCTGACAATGATGATTTCTAGCTTCATCCATGTCCCTGCAAAGTATATGAACTCATCCTTTTTTATGGCTGCATAGTATTCCATAGTGTATATATGCCACATTTTTTTTAAATCCAGTCTATCATTGGTGGTCGTTTGGGTTACTTCCAGGTCTTTGCTATTGTGAACAGTGCCACACTAAACATACGTGTACATGTGTCTTTATAGTATAATGATTTATAACCCTTTGGGTATATACCTAGTAATGGGATTGCTGGGTCAAATAGTATTTCTAGTTCTAGATCCTTGAGGAATCGCCACACTGCCTTCCACAATGGTTGAACTAATTTACACTCCCACCAACAGTGTAAACGCCTTCCTATTTCTCCACATCCTCTCCTGAATCTGTTGTTTCCTGACTTTTTAACTTTTCTTGGTTTCCTTTTTATACAAATTATCATTTAAACAATCCTCTATTTTTGTGCAAGTTATTGTTTATCCAATTATAATTCATGCCTTGTGGAATAATATATAAAATAAAACAATATCACTTTGATTAGTATAGATCATTAGTCATGTCAAAGGTTATAGCATTTTAGAGTTTTTGTTCTGTGACTAAAGTGTTTTCCACAGGTGTGTGTAAAGTTACACTCATACCCATTGTGAATAGAATCATACTGAGTATTATCATTAAAACTAGCTTTGTAAAATGTATACAATTTTTGCATTATTTGCATTTTTAGGAAGATTTGCACATGAATTTTTGCATGCTGAGGTTAAAAATTACAACATTACCTTTTGTCTACACCAATTTTAAGAATACTCAAGTTTTAGAAGGTCACCAATGTGTAATAGTTAAAAAACTAGCAGAATTGTTTGTTTTCTTATCACTCCTTCTACAGTAAGACCTGTCTATGATTAACACATAAAATTTTAAATAAAGGACATTATATCATGCACACAAATCAATGTATTTATTCTCCTTTGTCCTTTCCTTTAAAACATTAAAGATGATTCCTTTAATCTTGGTACTGAGTTTCTTTCAACAAATACACAACACATAAGCTTACACCTTCTGACCATGCTGCTTCTGTTCTTAATAAAATATAAAGGAGAAGTCGTATTGCTTTAATTTCTGCCATATTTATTTGTAAACAACATCAATAAAAACAAACTAGACAACAATGTACCTTAAAAACCAGAAAGGAAAAACCCAAGAAAATGTAACTATGCCATAAAACCTACTCTTTTATTGAATATCATTGGTTATCTTTATAAGGTCAAGGGCTTTTATTTGTCCCATATCACTAATCTCATTGTTTGAGGAATTACTTGGAGCATGTAGTTTAAGAGAAACCAGTGGAAAAATCTATTTAAGTGATTATTTATACCTGGCATTCTATACCACACACTGTGTTCAGCTACAAGTGTATTTGTTGATGGTTATCAAGAAAATATGTATGTGGCCAACACACAACAGTTCTTTTTGGAATATCTGTGAGCAAACCTTTTGGGTACTTGAGTCTGGGAAAAATAAAAGCAGTCGTAAATTTTGTTGAGGGTGGTAATATTTTTCCAAGTGATAAAAATTTCTAATAATCCCCTATCTCCTGATGACAAGGCAGTTTAGAGACACGAGCAATGTTATTTATTATGTTGACTTTGCACTTGATGCACCTCTAAGAAACCTTGAATTTTATTTTAGGTAAATTTAATGGAGGGAGACATACAGATTTTTGTTCCATATTTAATAGAAATTTCATAGATTAATATATTAATAAATTAAATAGATTTACTTTAAAGAACAGAAGGCCTCCCCTATAAACACAGACTTCTTAGTATAATTTGTGAACTAAACAGACAAATATTCAAGGAATAGTTATTTGCTTGGATGTTTCCATTAATGCCATTACAACTGTGCTCAGGATTAATCAATAATGCATTTGCAACTCTTGGGCACTAGAGAAATTTTGAGCAAATTGATAATGTTTAAAATCTTAACTTTGTGCTCATAGTTTAGGAAACCGAGATGTAAAAAAGTCACATCTCTTTCCTCCCCACGTATGCCAGTTGGGTGATAGCTTACGTTATAAGTCTAACAGTAGCAGCCAGAAGTAGTACAGAGTTAAAACGGTGCTCATTGCTTCAGAGGCCTGGACTGCAAACTATTTTCTTCTTTGGTTCTGTTTTGACATCTAATTTAACTTTTCAAAAAATACATTAGTGGGTATCAGTGTTCTAAGATAACGGTGGAGGAGGGGCTATTTAATATGTTCCATATAATAAATGAATTATGTATTACAATAAAGTTGTAGTTTCATCTACTCTGATTATTTTAAGTGACATAGAGTATCCTGAAAAAATGCATACAGTTGTCACTGAGAGCAAAACAAATGTCATTCTAAATACCTTCGGGACAGTTGAAGAGCCTCCATATAAAAGCAATCGGATGATAATGGTGATAGTCAACACTTACTGAACACCTAACACGGTGCTAAGCACAGCAAGTGTATTTTACCACTTCACCTTCACAACCATCTGAAGAAGTGACCAGTACAGGTTTCATCAGACACATAAGCAAACAGAAGGTTAGAGGCTAACCCATCTTGCCAAGGTGTCAGTATTTTGACCCAGATGGTCTAGCTACAAATCCCACCTTTTAACTGAATATTCATATGGCATATCCGGATCATAAACTATTTCCTACAGTTTACTATTCTCTATTTGAGTTTCCAGATAAAATACAGAAAACCTCATTTAATTTGAATTTCAAATAAATGATAAATATGTTAAAAATGTATTCATTGCTTAATTGA
Organism: Macaca thibetana thibetana; assembly: GCF_024542745.1. Lineage (NCBI taxonomy): Eukaryota > Metazoa > Chordata > Mammalia > Primates > Cercopithecidae > Macaca > Macaca thibetana. The sequence continues at coordinate 137,860,384 of NC_065585.1, forward strand.
AAATTGAAGTTAACAGAATGTCCTCTATTCTTATTTGCTACTTAACTCTCAAAATAAGCTTATTAGGCAATTATTATAATTTGCTTCTGAAACCTAGGAGTTGAAGATGAAAATTTATAATTGATCTGACTGCAGTGGCACCGGTTATCTGATGTGAAACCCATCCATTTCTCTTAATTACCCGTAAATATAAATGGAATAGTGCTTTCATGACTTTTGACATAAAAGTGGAAAAATTATATACATATACTCACATTCATTTGTGAACTAACACAAATATCCTCATTGCCTTTTGATAAGTTATATTTGTATGTAAGAAAGACTCATTCAAGTCTCTGTTCTTCCTACCAATGAGTTTTCCAAATCTCTTTTAAAAGATAAGAGTAAATGCTAATTTTTCCCCTATCATTTTGCTCTTTGGTTTTCATTTGTTTATATTTTTTACACTTCCTTCTCAAAAATCAAATGATGGCAACATAATGGTCACCAGTTTTTTAAATGATAATATTTAGAAATGTCAGGTACACTATACAGTCGCTGTTTTAAGCATCCGGTTTTCCTTGCTTTGTAATTAAAAATATTGTGAACTAATTTCCTTTCTTATAAGACACTTCTTGTTTGATTTCTGTGAGAAACTAAAGCTACAACTTAACAAATTTTATCTATCAATTTATCTGTGTGTCGAGACTTATTCATCAAGACTGATACAAACAAAGGTGTATATAGTCGTGAGTTAGAGTAAAGGTCATCTCATACTGATCTCCTTTACTGAGAGCTCATTCAAGAATTACAGAATGAAAATGTACAGTCATCCAAATATGTTTTACATTAATCTACAGTCGGTTTGGAGTGTTAGGAAGAATGCAATCATTTCTGACCTAATTCAACAAAAACAGGCACATAAAAACCCTGCCTTCAGAAAAGGTATACTGTAAGTAAATAACTGATATTACAAGTTTGAAGGAAATTGCTTGTTATGCATGTGGTTTCTATGTATTTTTTGAAATATTATGATCCCATATTATTATCTGTGCCAATATACACATAGAAGCCTGGCTTTAGATAGTTTTTCCTGTGTAATATGATATACATGAGTCCTCATTGTCCATAGGTCCTTGGAAACTGAGACTTCAGGCAAAAGGGTGTACAGCAGTTAGTGGAATAACATGCTTTTGTTCACTGTAGTTTTGTTATGACATTGACAAGGAAAACAATGGTTTTTGTATATAATTTTTCTTAAAGTCACAGATTCAAAAAACTTATTAAGGGCATAAAGTACTACAGTACTAAACCATAAAGTACTATACCTATTAAGGGCATAAAGTAAAACTAGCTGCACTACTGTACTGAGATTAATCTAGCAAGACTCCATGTGTCCAGCCACACACACACCCTGGACAGGTGTGGGTGTGTAGTTGACCCTTGAACAATGCAGGTTTGAACTGCACAGGCCTACTTACCTGCACGTTTTTTTCAACCAAACATGGATGGAAAATAGAGTATTCACGGGGATGTGAAATCCATCTATATAGGGAGGGCTGACTTTTCCCATATGCGAGATCGGTAGGGCAGGTATTTTGGTATGTATGGGGGTCCTGGAACCAGTGCCCTGTGGACACTGAGGGAGAGCTGTATGCCTGGTGGAACCCACTGCGCCTTTCAAATAGCACTGCCATGACCGAGTAATCGCACGTAAGCTTGCAGCTGGAGGAGTAATTCATAATATGGAAGCTGCATTCATTTTTGTTTTATATCTATAAGTATATTAATGATATACAGGCCTGGGATTTAGTAGTGAGATATCATTAATATGCATACAGTGATGTATACCTTAAAATGGAAGTATTTTACCATTTCTTTTCTTTCTCCTTTAAAGCTCTGCAGAAGAGCTAATTCTCAGGCACCTGAGATTGTCTTTGCCTTTTTTTTTTTTCTCTTTTAAAATGTAATTGTAATGGTAGGATTTTGTTGCTGGTGTTCATTTAAGATCTCCTGATTTTGATGCAGTTTTTTTCTCTGTGAAAAATGTATTACACTGCAGTGGATTTTTCTTCAGTTAATGATGAGAGTCTTCTACAACATTTCAAATAGGGCATCTGGCAAAGCTAAGTATTTTTTAAACTTTTATTTGTTTTGACATTTTCCAAGCATTGCCAGTGTTTGTTAGTAATGAACGATTTCACCGACTTCTGTGAGTGGATGGTTGCCTCCTGTTAGGGCACCAACCCCTGCAGCTTCATGGTCCTCAGTACCCACTAGGCCCTGACTCATGTATAATACATTGCGTGTATATATATGTGTGTGTGTGTGTGTATATATATGTATGTGTGTGTATATATAATGTATATGTGTATATATATAATGTATGTGTATATTTATATGTGTGTATATATATGTGTATATATTTTACATCTATCCAAGATGAAAACATATGTAATATAAATGATATTTGTAGTGACAATAATACAGAGTCAGCTCCAGGCAGACTGAGGAAATGATAAAAGGAGTGGCCTTTTAATGCTTCAACATCCTGAACTTTCCGCACCAGCTCGTCTTCTAGGAAATCTTTCTTTAACTCTCTTCCCACTAGGACCTGCTCTCCTAACAGTTTAAAATCCAATCTCAGTGAAGAGTGAACACGGTGACAGTTTAAAGTGCTCTCTCTCTCTCTCTCTCGGGGAGTCTCATTTTTCACAGCAATCAGCACCTTGAGTTGTGTGCTGAAGGAATGAGGTCCTCCGAGTGGCGTTCCAAGCATCAGTGAGTAAGTGGGGAAGTCACGGAGTGTGGTGGCTGAGAGGGAACTTTCGAGGTGAAAGGAAGCCACAGACACCTGGGGGTCCCCTGCAGGTGATGAGTAGCAGTGTCCTCAGACACAATTTTTCCATTTTCAAATTACAAATGAAAATAAGGATCAGATGCTTTTAATAGAAGAAAGCAGCTAAATTGGCAGACATGCCATCTACAGTTGAGGGGCATGTTTAATTCTATCAGAGTCAAAATCAGGTTGAACAGGATGTCAGGCTGTAAAATGTGTAGTCATCAAAAATAATGAGATTCAAGCTGTACTAGTCACAGCTGGATATGAGAAGAGAGGAGACTCAGAAAAGCCTGGAGAGATGCCACGTGGGGAGGAGAAAAGCTCTGCAGCTTCCCTGAGATCGATGAAAATAGATGGTTTCAGAAGGTAGAAGAGTCAAGGCTAGCGTGGCCAGGGGAGATGATGGATGGAGACGAAGGAGAACAGGAGATGAAGTGGAAACAAAGTCTGAATCGTGGTTTGGTAATAAAGCATAAAACCAATATAAAGACTGGGAAGAAGGTAACTGTAGTGATTTAAATAAAAATGAGAACTATTTGTAAGAGACATGGGAAAGAAATGTCTGGTGTGGCTTGTGGCATAGCAAACATGCTGCCATGTCAACACCTTTCTAACTGCCTGCCTCCTTCAAGTCTCTCCTCCACATTCCAGCTTCCTATCACAGCCAAAGACTCAGAAAGAGATTGCTGAAATATTGATCTGATCATGTTTCTTTCCTCAGAAACTTTTCAATAGTTCATCATAATAATAAAACAACATCCAAATACACTGCAGAATTCAAGCTCATCTATCATATGGCCCCAAACTCAGATCAGCATTCCCTTGCCTCCCCTTCTGCCATTCAAAGTATTAGCTGCACCTCAGACAGGTCATGATTTCCTCAACTCTTGGCTTGAATGCCCTTCTCCCTCTGTCTGTAATGGAATTCTGTAATATAAACTCCAGTAATGATGCAGTAATTTTGAGACACTTTGTAGGGGAAGGATAGATTGGCAATACTTGCAATTCTGAGACTTGATTGGATATCACCTATATATAATTTTCATACTTTTTTATGAAGATGTAATTTTGCAGTGTTTTAAGTAGAACGTAAATATTAAGAATTCAACAGATGCTAGTTAATTGATAAACTCGAAACATTTTATTTTGGATCAGGCAATCTGTATTGACAAGGAGTAATATGATAAAGTTACATGTGATATTTAGAATATATGTATGAAAAAACTGAGGTAAACTATGCAAGGGATACTTTCAAAAGATTGGAGAAAAAGGAACAAAACTACCAGATGAATTAGATATATTGAGGGCTTTTAGTTAGATAAAAACACGCTTCCCATATTCAAAAAAGTCAAAGAATACATGAGCTCTGATAAAAATACTTTATTAAACTTCAGAGAGAAAAGTCTGAATATCAAAAGCTACACAGCCTTAGGAGTGTGGTTCAAAGCACAGTGAAGATGAAAATGGAGCCGGGTACAGTGGTTCACACCTGTAATCCCAGCACTTTGGGAGGCCGATGTGGGTGGATCATCTGACGTCAGGAGTTGGAGGTTCGAGACCAGTCTGGGCAACATAGTGAAACCCCGTCTTTACTAAATATACAAAAATTAGCCGGGTGTGGTGGCGGGGGCCTGTAGTCCCAGCTACTCGGGAGGCTGAGGCAGGAGCATCATTTAAACCCAGGAGACAGATTTCAGTGAGCCGAGATCACGCCACTGTACTCCAGCCTGAGGGACAAAGTGAGACTCCATCTCAAAAACAAAAACGACAAAAAGATGAAGATGATACCTCGGAAAATGTACCTTGTTGTGTATTTTACTTTGCAATCAGGAAATTAAGAAAATGTTTCATATATTGAAAAAATAAAATGATACAACAGAATGGGAAAGTAATTCTAATTCTCCAAATAGCAAGCATCTTGATGAGTATATGATGCATTATGAATAAACATTCTATGTGGAAAGAGATTTGTTTTATGAAAATCTCTCTCATATTAAGATTACTTGGGGGCTATTAACCATTTTACAATGTTCTTTCCGATGCAGATGTTATTCAGATATGTGTGGGTTTTTTTTTTTTTTTTTTAGCAATTTAATTGAATTAAGTGTGGGTATTTGGTTATGTTACTTAAAAGAATGGAGACTCCCACATATATCTTCTTTATTTTGTATTTACTTGGAGTTTAGAGAGATTTTTAGGTTTTCTGTGAACCTTGACTGTAATCCCATAGGTACTCTTGCAAAAATAAGTCTTTGGAAATGAGGATATTTGTCTCTAATCTTTCCAGTAAGTAAAATAAAGTTTACTAAATTATTTTGACTACTACTTGTTTCTCTAAATATTACAAAATATTTACAAACTTAAGCAGCGATACTACCTTTCAGTACCTCAGACTGGCTGTGAGTGATAGGCAACAATTGGTCACTGCTGCAGTAATTACATTCTCTTGAGAGAATTGACAAAGTATGTTGACCCAAGAGGAAAACATTAGTCAAAAAGAATCTAATATTCAGGTCACAATGGCTTTATATATAGCTGTAGTCATCATTTTGTTCAAATATAGAAACTCAATTAGGATTTGAATGGCATGTTTTGCTCACCTTACCATTATTTTCTTTAAAAAGGATGATAATCCTTTATGGTAAGTTGACACAGATTCCAAATTATCTTGTTGTGAAATATATTTTAGATTTGGATATATCTTTAAGTGTCGATGTTCTTGGATTTGTTTTTTTGTAACAGTGTTTCTATTTGTGGATTGCATGGATTTTAAAATTATGAACTCCCTTTTCAAGAATGATCTCACGTATCTGTCTTATTCCTACCTGCTCCCCATCCACCATCTCACCCGTACTGACTCTAGAAAATAGATCCAGAAATGTTGCCTGACTATGTATCAGGCATGAATAAGTGAGTCCTTTTTTATTTCAGTCATTACAATGTTTAAAATTTTTTTAAAATATTTAATCAGAAGTATATGACTATCACAGTAAGTATTGTCTACTTGTAAAAACACAAAAGCATACACTTTTGTGATTGATATTAGTAATTCAAGCTAAATTGTATACGTATTTTATATTTTGTACACCTACAATGTACAGTACCTTTTCATACCATTATTCAATTTAAAATATACATTCTGATGCCAAGAGTGGCACCTTACAATTTGCAATATCTTCAGAACTTTGGTGAGGATGTAAAGGCACGTAAGACACTAAGGAGGGAGTGAAGCCGAGGACTAAACACGAAGTATGCAAAGATATGTATTTAATTGTTCACATTAAATTTCAATGTCCATTTTTTTTTTGTACCAAACAAGAATGTGTCACTTATTGTGGCAGTGACAATTGGCTATTTCTATCACAATTGAAAGTGCAGTGTGGCTGGGGTCAATACTGCGTTTAGACATAAGGACTTTAATATTAATATTCATTTATATTCATTATGTATTATTTAAACCATTTTTGCTCTGCTGTAGAAGCTTATCATTTTCTTCACATAGATCTTTCATAGTTCCTAAAGTTAATCCTAAGGCTCCCTTTTAAATTCTTATTGTTACTTTTTCATCCTAATTGCCATTCTGTAATTTTATTGTATTTTCTAAATGGTTATAGCTAATAGATATTAAAATATGATATATTTTCTAACTAGCAACTTCATGGAACTCACTTTTCTTTAGTAACTGTTGTTAATTGATTCTTTTGTTATGCATTTTTTGGAATTAATGAATATTTTCTTTCCTGTTTCAAACGATTATACTTATTTAATTTTCCTATCTAACTGCATTAGAAAGCACTTTCAAAACAAAAGTTAAATAACATTGAAGTAAGTAGGCACTCTATTCTTGCCTCTTTAACAGGAATGGTTTCTGTTACATAACTAGGTTTTATGCTTTTGTTTCGTAAAAATCACATAAGAGATTTTTATCTTCTTGTGTTCCAAAATTGTTAATTTTATTCAATAATAGATATTGTACTAAACGTCATTTGGTTTTTATTAGTTTGTTTTTTTCTTCCGTATTAACAGGTTGAATTAATATGTTTTCAAATATTGAATCATATTTTTATTTTTGCAGTAAATGCAACCTTGTCATGATCCACTATTTCAATTTTCATCTAGATTCCCTGTGCTACTATTTTGAGGATTTATAGATCATCAAATTTTTATTAGATAAAAAATTAGAGATTTTATATATATATAATATGTATTATATATAAAATATATAAAAAACTACAATTTTTTGATAGTGTATTTTTCAAGTTATATCAATGTTATAAATTATAAATAACGTTCAACTGCAGAACATGTCACTTTACACCATTAGTGGGGACATACCTGTATGGCATGTTTGTTTAAAATTGTTTTTCTGAAGGAAAGATATGAGGTATGAGTATGGAAATGTTCTTACTTTTTAAAATTTAGTGAATTCTTTGTCAGAGTTACAAATTTTATCCTTCGCTTCTATCTAACCAATCATCAATATAACCTTACATACTGTAATGGAATCACATGATTACATACAAAATGCATGTATATCAATGTTTTCAAATATGTTGTTCATTATATTAAAAAGTTGTGTTTGTTTTTCTCCAAAATCAGTTGTTTCTAAGACCTAGGTAGTTTCTCTTAAATAGAAAATAAAAATTTACAAAGTTTTTCTTTGGTATTAAATTTTTAAATCAGTTTTATGGAAATCTGTTACCATTCCACTTAGAAAAAATAACGTAAAAAATCTTCCACTTGTTGAATAACACTGGGTTTTTGGTGCTTTGAGTAGCTTAAGTAAAAGGGTGGTTTTAAGTCAGCTCCAAATAATCAATATCAGCTAATATGCTGGGCAAGTCTGTGTGGAGTGGGCAGATTTGGGATGACTTACAGCCCACACACACACAAAGTAGGTATGGAAAATAATGGCGGCCATGGTTTCCCATGCCGTGGGCAATGGGGGGAAATCTATTTCTTCACATTGTATTTTGGATTTGTGTGGGAATCTTTATCTGTGGGGAGACCATGGACCTATACAAATAGCTGGCTTTTAGGGTAACTAAATTGGTACATAAAGGGTGTGAGTTTATAAAAGTCAACATCATATTAGGGAAACCTGAGCACTGACTTGCTCTATTTAAAGTTTTCAAACAAATTTTATGATGCATTAACTGTTTCCTAATTGTAACATGTCAGAATGCTGACAGAATTTTTCCTTAATATATTTGTTTTTATCTCATTGTTTTTAATAATTATCATTGTTTTGTATTCCATAAAATATAGCGTAAAATATAGGAGTATATGAATACAATTTGTAAATAAATTTTTAAATTTTACAATTAAATTTTGCTATTTTTGAAACAGGTTACACTATTTTTACAGATAATAGTCGAGGTCAAATTAAGTTAGAGGGCGGTGTTTCAACTGGCATTGAAGAGCTCTGAATATGCTGATTTCATATAAGGAGCAGCCTTTGCATCGGGGCAAATCTGACCTCACCAACATTAACTTAAATTTATATACTTGACATATTGATAAGTGTTTACTAATTGTTGCTAATTCAGCCACATATTTCTACCCTGTCCCAAATATTTGATTGAGCTAGAAGTTTAGAAATGGGACTTAAACCCAATTCCTACATGTTTTCTCTGTTCATCGTCCTACCTAGGGCACTTAATTTATCTATCTAGGATTGAAATCATCCTCAGTTTATTGGTGAGGTGCAAAAAGAAGAATTAACTTGTCTAAATTTGTGGCACAAAAATGGCCAAAGAAAATTCTAGATGTTACTGAGGATGTCTCCTACTCCTGGGCAATTAATCGGTGTTTGTTTTAAGGCCTGGTCACCTTGTTCTGGGGATGACCACCTTGGTGAATATGGCTGTCACATACCTGGGTGGGACAGCCGTGAGAAACCTTTACTGCTATGTACCCTAGAACGTAGAGGAACCAGTCTTCCAGAATCAAATGCTTGCTAACCCTTAAAAACAGGGCTTTAAGCAGTGGAGCTGCTCAGCTTCACGGGCTACTCATTAGTTTGTAAACTAGAACAATGAGAGAACTATGATCTGCAAATTTGTGTACCAGTAATTTGTTTTATTAAACGGGATCCTTAGGGACATGTGCAACCTCTGTGGATGCTTCTTGTGTTATCTTCTAAAAAGGGGAAAGGCAGGAGCTCTGTCATTCCGAATGAGTATTTTTCCTGAAAATTGAATATCGTGTTTTTGAAACTCTACATACAATAATGTGTCACTATAGCAGTGTTAGAGGTTATTCTTAAAATTATTCCTAAGACGTGGAAATTCTAATAATCAATTGTAGTCACTGTAGTCATCATCATCATCATCATCACATAACAGCTTCCGCATAGTGCCCAACAGCTGAGTAGTACGTGCTGTATTCTTTACCTACAAATGTCTCTCCATTTATTCTTTATAGTTCGATGTTATCATCCTCATTTTATAGACGAGGCTTAGGAAGGTTAATAAACTTGCCCAAGTTCATGGAGCTAGTCAATAAAAACGATCTGATTTAATTCTAAGACATGTTGTCTCCTGAGGCTATGATTCTTCTGCTATGACAAATTGCATTATATAGATAGAAAAACACTGTATTTAGAAAACTAGAGAATTCTTCTGTCTATAATTGTTCTGAGCATTCTGGTCAAAATACAAATAAGTTAATGTTTTGGAGTGCTATAAAAAATTAGTTTAGAAAACATATATGATTTAGGTGAACCAGTCACAATTGGAGTAAAGATTTTCATTTTGAATATTTCACATAGAACACATACATAAAAATCCAGCTTTTTATTATTTTTGCCAGTTAGATGCTTCCTTAAACTAAGGTGATATAAATAATTCAAAATTATATAGGTCAGAGAGTTAGCTATTGCTAAGATGATACGGTTTTGTACTCGGCAATTTCCTGGATTGTTGAAGGTCAGTGAAAATTGAGTCATGATTGTTGATTATTTCTTCCCAAGAAAGACATCAAAGTAGCTAATATCAAGTGTCAGAGAAGTAAATTAACTGTCACAGACAAAGCTTCAGGATTTGGATTAATTTGGAAGGAACAACTATGTCACAAATCTAAAAACATGCCACACGATATTTTTGTTTGCCTGAATTCAATAGAAATGTGGTCAAAGCAGCTTTTCTATTTTTATTTTGTCCCAGTTTGTTCACCATGACTCCAGGGGAAAGAAGTCACAGAGGCCCTTTTGGTGGGAGGAGTAAATCTGTACTGTACATTTTTGATGAAGAAATCTAACTTTTCAGCTTACAGATTTATTTATTTATTTACTTTTATTTGTATTATTGTTATTGTTTTTGAGACAAAGTTTTGCTCTCGTTGCCCAGGCTGGAGTGCAATGGTGTGATCTCAGCTCACTGCAACCTCTGCTTCCCAGGTTCAAGCAATTCTCTTGCCTCAGCCTCCCGAGTAGTTGGGGTTACAGGCATGCGCCACCACAACGGGCTAATTTTGTATTTTTAGTAGAGACGGGGTTTCTCCATGTTGAGGCTGCTCTCAAACTCCTGACCTCAGGTGATCTGCCTGCCTCGGCCTCCCAAAGTGCGGGGATTACAGGTGTGAGCCACTGCGCCCGGCAAGCTTACAGATTTATTTAGATCATTACCCAACAGCCTAGCCTTTATAGGAAAAAGTTTGCTTTCAACGATGCTTCTGAAACTGATAAGTATTTTTCTTTCTCTTTCTCTCTTTTCTGAGTGACTTTAATTATTCCTGAGAAATTTTACCATAATGTAATGACTGCTTGTCCCAGGGTCGCTTGTTCTTGACAATTTATCATACAGTAGAGAGATTTTAACGTTTTGTTTGTAAACCAAGTCATTACATTGGATGACAATTACTCTATTCCCAGGTTTTCCCATTAAACCTCAAGTTGTTGAGAGCAAAGGTCAGGTTTGTCATCACTGGGACTTTAGCTGTAATAATGTTTAGTGCAATGCCTAGAATACACAGCCAGTCAGTACGTTGCTTTTACATAATAAATTTTTGAAAAAATAAGTGATACAACCCCACAAGAAATAATACTGCTTTTAAATGAAAATTAATATATCTCATTAAAAGTGTTCTCATATAGAATACAATTCTGTTCTAACATTCTTTAGACTATTTGGCCAAGACAGAATTAGTGACTGACCTAAAGGCATATGAAATGTGATTTTATTTGTAGACTCAATTTCCTTGGCTAAACTAATGTTCTTATGGTTCATTATTAATTTAAATGATGACTTCTGTAGTGTCAGTTTTGAGTTGCAAATGCTGTTTTTATTGGCTTAAAAGAGACTTTTGATTAAAGCCAAGACTTAGAAAATGCGCAGTCTCTGGGTATCAGGTGGAACGTATTTCCTTCCTCTCCACAGCTGAGTTTGCAAGGAAGTAAAGAAAAACCTCAGGGCCTAAAGGGAAGTGGACTTTGGGACCTGAGTGATAACTTGATGCTGGAGGCTGAGGGTCCTAGCTGGGCACGTTTTTCTCTTTGAGCACCTGGCTGAGTAACTGGGTGACCTTGGCTGTTGGAAGCTCCAAGGTCCTGAAGATAAGGAGTTGGAGCTGAGTTTCCTCCGTGTGTGTCCCGAGCACTTCACTTGCATGATCCTCATAAAGGCTGAGTTCAAACTTAAAAATCAGCCCACCAGCAAAAGGAAATAGCAAGGGAAATATAATACCTGTCTTTGCCTGTCCTAAGTGGAAAACATGAAAGGATGTTCTTAAATTGGTAACCACAAACCTGCCTTTATTCTGGTTTGAGATTCCTTTCAGGCTGCTTATGTATTCTGGGAATCCCAGATTGCAGAAGTGAAAAGAAAGAGGCCAGGGCTGGTGCCCGTGGACACCTGGCAGCAAGAAAGGAAGAAGTCCAGCAGGGTGAGGGCATCCTCCCCCACACCCTGGAGTTTCACTCTCAGATCCTAGTTTCAGCCTGTATGAGTCCACAGGCTGAAGTTCACCCAAGATAGTCAAAAGCAAGTGACTCTGAATGAGAATCTGCAAACAGCAGAATTAGAACTCCAAGAATTCTCTATAGGAAAGAGAAGTAACAGTAATAATGACTAACTTTAGAGGTTAAAAAAAATCAAAGTAAATCTAAAATATGGGGCAATAGTAAGGAAGGAGTACTAAGAATTAAGCAGTCTCAGAATTTCGCTCATTTGCAGGAAATGATAGACTTTAGGTTTTAATTTTTTTTGTTACATTGCCATATCATTCATTCATTCATTTATATTTGTGTTAAGTTCCCTATCTACTTTTTAATATAGTTTTTCTAGTTTCATTAGGGTAAACTGAATAAAAACTTTATACATACAAGGTATATAATGTGATGTTTTCATATACATTAAGAAATAATTACCATTATCAAACTAATTAACATATTCATCACTTCACATAGAAAACATTTTTCTGTGTGTGATGGGAACATTTAAGATTTGCTCTCAGCCAGAAGAGGTGGCTCATGCCTGTAATCTCAGCGTCTTGGGAGGCCAAGGCAGTAGGATTGCTTGAGCCTAGGAGTTCAAGACTAGCCTGGGCAACATAGCAAGACCTCATATCTATAAAATAAATAAATATGTAAAATAAATAAAAAGATCTATTCTCTGAGCAAATTTCAAGTATATAATACGTATTACTAGCTAGACTAACCACGCTGTCCATTAGATCCCCAGGGCTGATGCATCTTCAAACTGAAAGTTTGTAAACTTGATAATTATTCCCCATTTCCCCTCTCTCCAGCCCCTGGCAACCAGCATTCTGATTATACTCTCTGCCTCTGAGAAGCTGATTTTCTTAGATTCCATATCTAAGTGAGAATATACAGTATTTTTCTTTCTATGCCTGGCTTATTTCATTTAGAAACAAAAATGAAAGAAAAGAAAAGAAAACAGAAAGGTGTTCTTTTTTGTGTCTCCTACACAAGCTTCAGGAATGGCTGGGCCTCCCTTTTCTAGTAGCTTTTAACTTAATCATGATTATTAAACAGAATAGACAACTTTCAAGCAAGTAGAAGGGAGAAAAAAGATTCTAACAAAGACAGACGTGTAAATGACATAGAGAAAAATTATATATAGCACAAAACGAGGTATCAGAAATCCTAAATTCACCATTAAAGCATAGTAACTGCTATCTACATTGGACTTTGTATTTTAATTGAATGATATGTTGCTTACAAAAGATGCAAGTCAATGAGAGTAAAGTAGAAAAATATACCAGGTAAATACTAACTATAAAATAACTGTGATGTTCTTATCATAATATCAAACAAGACAAAGATTAAGATATGTCTTTTTAAGGAAAAACAATTATTGGAGACAAAGAGTGTCATAATACACATAATAATTTTCCAGGAGAGGTGACAGTGCTCAAGTTGTATGTCCCTTATAATTTAGCCTAAATTGTTTAAACCAAGTGTGATAAAATTACAAGATATTAATAAACCAACAACACAGAATTTTTAACCCCTCGCAAAAACTGGAATAATACGAAAATCAATTACAAGGATATATCAATAATATCAAAAGTCTAAAAACCACAAATATGTGTTTTCAGAAACATTACAAAATTTTATCTTGGTTTAAATAAAATCCAGGTATTGTAGCTACGTGCTTGCCGTGTGACTAGTGTTCTTCAACATTGTTTGCCTTGTATTTACTTTAGGCGAACGATGTTCACTAACATCCCCAGCCCACACGCAGTAAAGTACATACTAGCATATTAGTAAAAGTATAATTCTTAGTGTTAACAAAACTCCAAAGTGTACAAATAACTCCTACAAATCAATAGTGACTCAGTGGGAAATCAGGCAAGTAAAAACAGACACATTGTAAAAGAGGAAATTGATGTTCGATGAACAAATACAAACATTGATTTCACTAATAATAAGCAGAATGCCAGTTCAAATATCTAAGAGGTAGTGTTCACCCCAGGTAGATAGGCAATGCCTGATAATAATCAGTATTGGCAAGGCTGCAACCTGATAGGACTTATCCACTGTAAATCAGGTGCATTGACTTAGCAATATGTTGAGGAATCTAGCAATTTCTAGAAAAATGGATGCTTGTGATCTCCAAACCAACACTTCCATTTCAAATATATGTATTAAAAACAAATGTGCACAAGAAGACATGTTAACTGATGTGCATTATAGCTCTGTTACCAATAGTGAAAAACTGGAAACAATCACATTTGTTGGCAAAACGGATATAATTTTGTAGTATTATGCAATAGAATACTATGACTATGTGGTAGCAAAAATAAATGAACTTAAGCTATGATATTTTAAGGTGGATAAATTCCATGAGTAATGTGCCAAATAATAGCTTTATCTTATTTACATGAATATTTTAAAATATTCATCTCTTATGGTTTATGAAATATATGTGTATGTATTTGTGGCAAAATTATTGAAATGTGTTTACATGATGAATAGAAATTTCAGGACCCAGTATTGTCAGTAGGGGAAGAATGGCATTGTTTTCGGTAAGGACACCGACTATATTTGTAAAGTTTTGAAGTTTATTTTTAAAACAATCCTAGATTGGTAATCAGAGTATTACTTTGTAAATTAGAAAAAGGACATTTTAAAAAGTTGAACTTGGTTGAAGAAAGGACACATGGGCCATAAACTTTATGTATGAAAATTTAATTGTTAAGCCATAAAGCTTAAGGCATTTTCGTAGCATTGGAATGGATCCTGGTATAATTATCAGATGAATAAAGCTAGTTTGGGGGCTCCTCCTACCTCCTCCTTTCTTGAGATCCACTCGCTTTCCCATTCTGAGGCCGTGATTTTCCTGAAGAGGGAGGAAAACAGTCTTAAGATATTGTCATTTCAAATGCCAGTCAGGGAGTGGGGTTGCTTATTTAGAAAAAGATTGTCTTTGTCCCGCATTCTCTCTGTGCTTTGAAAGCCGTTGTGGGCTGGAATGTGACTTCTGGAGTGCATGGCCCTTAGCTTCGAGGAGGAGATATTTCGAAGGTGTGCCTAATTAGCTCTGATATTTAAAAGATGACCTTTCAGAGGGAAATGATACATCGAAATCATCAGCGTTGAAACTCAAGACAGGGTCTTTGCACAGTTTCTCCTTTAAAGTTCAACATTTCCAACAAATGTCTGTTCTGCAGGAAATCTTTTAAAGTCTTACTTAGACATTTATACATCTTGGTATATTAAGTAGATAGAAGAAGCTTGTCTATAATAGTCTTAGAACAAAGCAAAGTTTAAAACACATGGCACGGCCAGGTGGAGATGAGACTTTTGCAGCTGGTGTCCATGAGCAGTGGGGCTCCTGGTCTTTCTGTTGCTGTGCCCTTAGAGTTGCCTCTAAATTTTCAGCTGGGTAAACATTCTAAATGTTACAAACTAAATGACTCTGTTCCCACACATTCCTACGTTCCACCCCTCATCCCAGTGTGATGGTATTTGGAGGTGAGTCCTCTGGGAGGTGATTACCTTTAGATGAAGTTCTGAGGGTAGGTGGGGCCCCCATGGTAGAATTAGTGCCCCTGTGAGAACAAGGACTCCCTCCCTCCTTCCCTCCCTCTTTCTCCCTCCCTCTTTCTCCCTCCCTCCCTCCTTCTCCCTCCCTCTTTCTCCCTCCCTCTTTCTCCCTCCCTCCCTCCTTCTCCCTCCCTCCCTCCTTCTCTTTCTCCCTCCCTCCCTCCTTCTCTTTCTCCCTCCCTCCCTCCCTCCTTCTCTTTCTTTCTCCCTCCCTCCCCCTCCCTCCTTCTCTTTCTCCCTCCCTCCCTCCCTCCTTCTCTTTCTCCCTCCCTCCTTCTCTTTCTCCCTCTCTCCCTCCCTCCCTCTCTTTCTCCCTCCCTCCCTCTCTTTCTCCCTCCCTCCCTCTCTTGCTCCCTCCCTCCCTCTCTTGCTCCCTCCCTCCCTCGCTCCCTCCCTCCCTCGCTCCCTCTCTCCCTCGCTCCCTCCCTCCCTCCCTCGCTCCCTCTCTCCCTCGCTCCCTCTCTCCCTCGCTCCCTCCCTCCCTTCTCTTTCTCCCTCCCTCCCTCCCCTCCTCTCTTCCTCTCTTTCTCCCTCCCTCCCTCTCTTTCTCCCTCCCTCCCTCTCTTTCTCCCCCCTCCCTCCCTCTCTTTCTCCCCCTCCCTCCCTCTCTTTCTCCCTCCCTCCCTCCCTCCCTCTTTCTCCCTCCCTCCCTCTCTTTCTTTCCCTCTCTCCTCTCCCCTCTCTTTCTCCCTCTCTCTCCCTCTCTTTCTCCCTCTCTCCCTCTCTTTCTCCCTCTCTCCCTCTCTTTCTCCCTCTCTCCCTCTCTTTCTCCCTCTCTCCCTCTCTTTCTCCCTCTCTCCCTCTCTCCCTCTCTTTCTCCTTCTCTCCCTCTCTCCCTCTCTTTCTCCTTCTCTCCCTCCCTCTCTTTCTCCCTCCCTCTCTCTCTCCCTCTCTTTCTCCCTCTCTTTCTCCTTCTCTCTCCTCCCTCCCTCCCTCCCTTTCTCCCTCCCTCCCTCCCTCCCTCCCTTCCCTCCCTCCCTCCCTTCCCTCCCTTTCTCCCTTCCCTCCCTCCCTCCCTCCCTTTCTCCCTTCCCTCCCTCCCTCCCTCCCTCCCTCCCTCCCTTTCTCCCTCCCTTCCTTTCTCCCTCCCTTTCTCCCTCCCTTTCTCCCTCCCTCTCTCCCTCCCTCCCTTTCTCCCCTCCCTCCCTTTCTCCCTCCCTCCCTTTCTCCCTTCCCTCCCTCCCTTTCTCCCTTCCCTCCCTCCCTTTCTCCCTTCCCTTTCTCCCTTCCCTCCCTCCCTCCCTTTCTCCCTTCCCTCCCTCCCTCCCTTTCTCCCTTCCCTCCCTCCCTTCCCTCCGTCCCCTCCCTCCCTCCCTTCCCTCCCTCCCTTCCCTCCCTCCCTTCCCTCCCTCCCTTCCCTCCCTCCCTTCCCTCCCTCCCCCTCTTTCTCCCTCTCTTTCTCCCTCTCTCCTTACCATAAGAGCACACAGCGGCAGGTCTTTAAAATAAGAAGGGGCAGGGCGAGATGGCTCATGCCTATAATCTCAGAATTTGGAAGGCCAAGACAGGAGGATTGCTTGAGGCCAGGAGTTTGAGACTAGCCTGAGCAACCTGGCGAGACCTTGTCTCTACTAAAAACAGAAAAAAGTAGCTGGGAACGGTAGCACGGGCCTGTAGTCCCAGTTACTAGGGAGGCTGAGGTGGGAGGATTGCTTCACGCTTCCACAGCTGTGAGAAACAAATGTCTGTGGTTTAATCCACTTAGGCTGTGATATTGTTTGATGGCAGCTTGAGCAGACTAAAATGCTAATGATTTTGAAAAAGGCTGTTATTTTTAAAGTGGTTGTAGTTGTTGTTAGCCTGGTCACAACAAAGGCAACAGAATAATTAGTATACCACAGCTGAATAATAAGTGTTTATTTTCTATATTCCCTATGCATGCAACCTCATGCACATTAAATGCTAATGGCAGTCCTGCCAGGTGGATGCTATTTTATCCTTGGTCTAACAAACAGGGAAGTGGAGGCAGAGGGGTATTTAGTACCCAGTGACAGTGGCGTTAGAATCCATACCTAAGACTGCTGCACTCCAAGACCCATGCTCTAACCAAAATGACGTATTTCCTGAAACAACAGGACAAACTTTTTACCAAATTTTCCTATCCAATAGGAAAAAAATTTTATAAATCTCTATTTCCTTATTTTAAAAAATATAATTGAAAGCACTTTATTCAATACTGTATTCAGAAAGGCCTAGGAAATATGAAAATTACTAGAGATATATGCATTCTTAAAACTACTAAAGAAGGGATTCTTAATAAGCCTCAAGAGAAAGAAAAGTGCAAATCCATGATTACGCATGAGATGAAGAAAAATGGTAATATTTAATTTTCTAAAGGAGAAAATTATTCAACCCTCAAATGGATGGTTAAAAATAGTTATCATTTAAAACTGCATTGTAAAATAATCCATAACAGAAAGGGTACAGAAAGACTGGTATAATAAAATTAAAATACATGGCAGAATGGTATTAGTCTCTTTCAATAAAACTTCTCATGCTTAAAAATGTAGTACCATAATTTATAACTCAAGGTCAAACTTTTAGTAATTTGCCCTAGGTTACAAATGTGGTGAGTATGACTCACATAGAATATGGAGAGTGTGGTATTAAAAAGTTCTAAGAAGAGACGATCAATTTTAAAATGATGACACAGGCACTTTTCCTAGATGGCTTGATCCCAACAGCTTGCATCATTTGGAAATTACATACCTCTTCCAGATCGAATACCTCCCGCCTGTGATTAGAGGTCAGCAGCCCATGGAGGGAAAGCGGAAGGAAAATAAATTCTGCAAACTCGTTCTGAACCACATTATCCAGCTGCGATTCTTCCCCTTTTATACGATGGTGACCCTTGGAGGGAAAGCTGTTCTTTGCTCATAACTCGATTTTATGCTAAGCCCTGACTTCTCCGCCCTGTTGCAAGTTCCTTGAGAGGAGGGTACTGCCCTGTACCTCACTGCCTGCATCCGTGCCTGAGCCTTCCTTCCCCGACACCACGCCCCGACCGTCTGCTGGGATTCTTCCTGCAGCCACATTACTCAATCTGTGACCTGGGGTGCCCCGTTTCATGGGTCTTACTGATTGTCAAGGTGGTTTTCTCTAACTTGAGGGTAACCTCCTTCCCATAGGGTTTTTAAGATGACAGTAAATGGTGATGTTATTTGGTTGCCATGTTGGTAGCTATTTATTTCTTTATACACTCACTGAGAACCTCCCTTTACCAGTACTTGGTTAATTCATGTCTCTCTATCACCTCTTTTAATCTTCACAATTCTGTGTTGTTTTCAGAGGAGGAAAGAGAGATTCAGAGGGGTGAGGTAACCAGAGCAATGTATTCAATTAAGGCCAAAAGTAGGAGCTAGAAATTCAGAGCTGGTCTATCTGCAAAATTGTTGTACATTTCACTCTGCAACATAAGCATCATGAAATATCTATTATAGGACTCAGAGAGAGAAGGTTGGTTTGAGCACAAATGCACTTACTTTGAGTAAGGACAAATCAGAAACAAATGAAGTGGAAATTGGCATAAAAACCTCTGGCAGGCTACATAGTGATTAGTATTGCTCAGAAAGCATTCTGTAGGGGAGCAAAGTAGTCCAGGATTCACCTAAGTTTGCCTACAACTCATAGGAAATATGTAATCATTGCTTCTAAAACGTAGCATTCTTCCGTGCTGTTTGTATGAGATAATCCTCTCTACCCTGCACGTATTTGTATTTTCGACAAAGCTTTATTGGACACCACGTTAGGCTATGGGGAGAAAGTCGTGAACACAACAAAGGCTGCCTCTGCCCTCATGGGTTTACCATTAGCAGGGAGGTTAGAAAGGAAAGTCTGTGAAATAAACGTGAAAGATAGGCAAGGCCAAGGCCAGCCAGTGCCCCAGAGGAGACCATTGAATGGAGCTAGGGTTTTCTTTCAACATACGTTAATTTTAGAACTTTGTTTAATCTATGCTCAGATTTTGTACAGATAACTCATAGTGTCTAAGATAATTCAACTATCTTAATTCTTCATGTAATTCATATTAGCAAAGTCCAAAATAAATGATGCAATGCGAGGTTGTTGCTGATAGAAATCAAATACAATCAACTTTATGCAAAGATTTCTGCGTCTTACAGAGAGAAAATTCCATCTAGAAGATAAAAACAAAAGTGATTGCTGCTTTTAGCCAGTTAATCCACTGCTATTGTACATTTTAAATGAGATCTATAATGAACAAGTCTTTATAGAATCATTTTTATATTATTTCAAAGTAAGTGAGAAAACAGCAATTTTTACTGTCTGCATATTGCGTCCTCTGTAATTTTTTTGCTCAGTCACATTTCCCTGGGCTCTGGGCTCAAGAACAATGACTGCAGATATCAACAGCTCACCTCCTGGGTTCACCAGTGTGAGAGGTCTTTGATAAATGAAGAGTATGATGAAGAACATATTCACTGGGATAAAATTTTAAATATATGGGGACTACAGACACTGCTTATGGCACCCATCAAGGTCCTTCCAGCATGGGATAAAGCTTTTATGTATCATCTCTTTTAATCCTAAAGATTGTTACTCTCAAAGGAAGAAGTAGAGAGACAGAGGGGTTAAGCCATTTGAGCAAAGTCATTCAAAAAGGCCAAGAATTGCTTGGTCAACTCCTCTATGACATGAGGGGATTGGATGAAAATAGCTCTGAGTGATCTTTGGGATTTAGAGCTCTGTTAACCTATGGTTATGGAGTCCACTCCAGTCATGTGTTGATTAGTGATGGGAATATATTCTGAGAAATGCCTCATCGGGAAATTTCATCTTTGTGCGAACAACACAGAGTGTACGTACGAACACCTAGATGGTACAGCCTGTGGCACACCCAGGCTATGGGGTGCAGCCTGTCAGCATGTCAGGGTCCTGAAGACTATAGGCAACTGTAGCACAATGGTGAGACTTTGCAGATATGAAGATACATAACCACAGCTACGCATGGAAAAGGTACGGTAAAAATACAGCCTGAAAGGTAAGAATGGTACACCTGTCTAGGGCAGTTACCACAGATGAGTCTTGTAGGCCTGGAAGTTGCCCAGGGTGAGTCAGCCAGTGAGTGGTGAGTGACTGTGAAGGCTTAGGATGTGACTGTACACTACTGTAGACTTTATAAACACCATATGCTTAGGCTACGCTAAACTTATTTGTATTAAAAAGTAATTGCACTACAGCATTATGACAGTTAGTGTCACTCAGTAATAAGATTTTTTCAGCTCCCCTGTGATCTAAGGGGACTGCCGTGTGTGGCATTCGTTGTTGACTGAGACTTCGTGATGCAGCCCATGACTGTACTTCCCTATACAAGCAGACTCTCCATCGAATGGAATGTTACCAATAATCGATTTCCTGATTCTGTGTTCTTAGGGCTGTAACTGGCACAGGTGTTAGCTGATTTTATTTGGTGAAGAGAAGGAAAGCTAAAGACAGAAGAAAATACCATAGTGTCTCTTTCTAGATAAGACCAGCAGGAAATGTATTTTTACCCGCTTAGCAAATAGGATAATAATGGTGTTGCTTATTTGTCTTTCACAGGCAACATTTTCATCAGCTGTTGTTTTTCAAGTATATAATTTAACAACGAGAAAATTGATCTGTATTGTTAAGCATTACTTAGGTGGCAAATTTTATATTGCAGAATCAATGTATGTTTCAAACAATTGTGTGTCTGTTAAGTAGATCTGGCCCTTTCCCTCCAGTCTTCTACTTGACTGAGATATTTTCTCATCTCATTTTACTGCTTTGAAGTATCCCAGATCAAATGTTCTCCAGGATTAAATAACATCATCCTTTCCTTCTTTCTCTATCCTAGGGCTTAACCTAGTGCCTGGTGCATAGTAAGAACTTACACTTATACAGCAAACGTTTATTAGGTCCTGATATGGTGTTCAGCTATGTTATGGTGTGGGAACAAAAATATATAAATTTGAGATTATGGACTCAACGAAAAAATACATTTAAATACATAATTATAATATAGAGTGATAAATTCTGTAGTAGCGGAAAAAAAGACAAGACATGAATATTGAAGAGAGAATGCCTAGTTTTGCCTCAAGGTCTTAACATCAAGCTTTTTGGAGATGTCATTTTATTTGGGCCATCAATGATAACTAGGAATGGGGCAGGTTCGGAGAAGATGAAAATAGACCAGATATATAGAAAAGTTTATCCTTTTAGAAAATACTCATTCAATTTCCATCCGGTTCCATAGATAATCCTAGGTTTTGCAAGAATCTTTTTCCTCTAAGAGCTTGCAGTTTCACAGTAAGACGTGAGTACATGAAAAATTTTGTTCAGCTGCTGGTACCGACCGTCTGACATTGGCTTACAAACACATGGGCTTACTGGGCTGTCATGAAAAGTTCAGTCTAAAAGTTGGTACTTTCTGCTGCCATGAGTCCAGCAGCTCAAGTTTGCCAGGACCCAGGCACCTGAAATTCTCTTTGCCTTTCACTCATGGTCCCAAGAAGGCTGCTGCCACTCTAGTCATCACTGATGCATCCTTGGCATGAAGAAAGTGTAAAGAAGAGGCGCAAATGTCATTGGTGCATATGTCTGCCATTGAAGTCCCATCTGAAAGCACTGTCGTAATTCCTAAATGCTAACAATGAGATATTGTTAGCATTTCACCGGTTAAAGCCACATAAAAGCCTGTTCCGTTTGTAAGCTGGGTGTTACTTCTGCAAACTGTATTTGGGTTCTATGATGAATGAAGATTTCTGAGACTAGACATTGTGTAGGCAAGTAGCAATTTCTCACATGGGGTCAAATTCTAAGGAAAATTGTATGGTGTTTGAGGAAGCAGGACATGCCTCTGGTACTTCTCAAAAGCCCTGGAAACATATTAGATTCTAATACAAGTTCTCATTCAGGTCCTGTAGAATTTATTTCTTCCTGAGTCTCAGTTATTGTTTTTATCACTGGGAAAAGACAATACATAACTTCAGTATCTGTTGGACAGAAAAGCTAGCAGGAAGGATTCTTCATTGTGGAGACACTGTGTTGCACAAATGTTTGAGTGTGCATGCCGGAAGACAACTTAGAGGAGAGAGAGCCAGAAGGCTGAAGTCAGGAAGGGAAAGGACAACGTCTATGTCTGTTTACCTTTGTCTTGTTTTAAGCTTTTCTATTCATCTCCCCACCCCAGCTTTCTATATATCCTGAAGGAACAGAACAAAACTGAACTTGTGTGTCCCAGTAGTTCTCTACCACCTGTAGTTTTTCTTGGCTCATCAATTTCAGTTTAATTGGTGGGAATGATCGTCTGTGCTTAAAGAGATTCAAGTACACACAACTCATAAATTCATAAGTTCTCTATGCCTGTAATTGGCTCTCTCTTCTCCTTACCTCCATTGAACATCTTTCTTCCCCTCTACCCTGCCTCCCTCTCTCCCCATTCCCACATTACCCTCTCCTCTCCCCTCTCCCCACTCCCCTCCTCCTCCACCCTCTCTCTCCTCCTCCATCTCTCCATCCCTCCATAACTCTCATGAACACACAGTTGTGACATCTCACCAGGACAAGGTACACATAAATTTAACCATCCAAGGTCCTTGCTCCTCACCAATTCCAGACCATTAAATGAGGAAAGTATCATGATTCAGCTCCCAGTGTGTGATATCCAGACATGAGACCTGTCTCATTTACTTTTGGATTGGGACAGTCACCTGTGGGATACTGCCCTGATTAAGTTGGTTAGAGATCATTTAGGCTATTTATTTTGATATAACCATCTTGTTCTTTGTCTTGTAATATGGGCTCCTAGAACACTGCATGGGGTAGGGGCCTAATTGCCTTTTGGGTCTTGTCTCATGTTATTGCTCAAAAGATGAGAGCTTTATAGGAGGACATCAAAGCTTTTAAATCAAACCTTCCAAACTCTTAGATTGTGTTTTATTAAATGTGGCATAATGCAAATATTATGACATGCTTGTAATACAATACTTTTTAACATTTTTTAAAACACCTTCCATATACCCATGTCATTGGAGAGGGAAACATCTCTTCTTAGCTGTTGCATGTTTTATTTATTGTAAACTTGTTCACTTCCTATTATATTCCTTTCTTCATTGGCCTTGTACCGTTCTACTTTTCTCTTTTAAAAAAATGATTTATAGGTAGCCTTCAGAAAGTTGGCAGGGAAAATGTGAGTACATCTCACAAGCACCTGCAGATTACTGGCTTGAATTTGTGTCCAGTAGCTAAAAATATGCTTGTCATTAACTGTGATTTAGGTACTATCAGTGTCTAATCAATGCAGCTACTGACATTCAGGGGAAGATGTCATCTAAAGAAAAGAGCTCAGCCGTGATTAAGACCTCATTGTTTAAGAGGTGCTCTTTTCATCAGGATAGTAGGAACATCCTGTAAACAGTGACAATGTGTTGGCATATTCTAAAAAAAAATTTTCAACCAGTACAATTAAGCCTTTCAACAGAGAAAAGTAATTTTTGAGTTACTGGCATATTTATACATATTTACAGTTTTTCTTTGCAAACTTTCTTTAGATTTGCTCAAGGAAGGGACTTGTGGGGAAAAGACATTATTTGCTAAGACATAAAATTATACCTGATAATTAGAATAGTATATAATACAGTGTGGAAGGAACTGCTGTACTATTTTGGTAGACCCATCAATTAGAATCGTATATGAGTTTATTAAAAGAAAATTAGCTTTCCATTCTAAACTTTTGAGCATCGACTTCATGTGGGATATACATATAGTTCTACCAAAAGTCATTGCACCTCTCAGAATACCATGCCAAATGGACCCAAATATGACCCATGTATTATGCATGTTCCCCAGAGAGAGGTAGCTACAATCTTAGAACCTCAACCAGTGGCTTATCTTGGGGACACGATGCACACAGTCACGTTAGGACACACACATTCTCTCTTCATAGCTTGCACAGCTATGGAAAATTCCACCGGGACTCCTAAGCTGAGCTGGGTCCTTGATATCACCAGACAAGGTTTTTGTTCTTATAGACTGTGTTAGTACATTTGTGTTGCTGTAACAAAACACTGCAGACCTGGTACTTTGTAAAGAACAGAAATGTATGGGTTCACAGTTCTAGAGGCTGAGAAGCCCAAAATTAAGTCACTGGTTGTTGGGCAGGGGCTTTCTTGCTAGATCATCACATGGCAGAAGGGCAAAGGAGTGTAGCCCACTCCGAGAGCCCTCTTTATGGGGTATTAATTTATTTATGGGTGCAGAGCCCTTATGACCTAAACGCTTCCCAGTAGGTCCCAGCTCCTCTTTATATGGGCATTAATTCATTTGTAGGTACACAGCCCTCATAACCTAAACACTTCCCAGGAGCTCCCAGCTTCCAGCACTGCCTCACTGGGGATTTAGTTGCCAACTCAAGAATTCTGGGGTTCAGGGGGACCCAAACCACAGCATCATTTAGAAGAATTTCTAAACTGACACTGCAGTCTTCATTGTCCCAAGTTCCCCATTAACATACTTTGTTCTCCAATACCGAGCTACTTCTGCTGAGGCCAAGTCTTCCAGTTTCATTTGCCACAACAGCAGCAGAAGAAGACAGCTGGGAGCCCTCAAGCCTAGAACCACATTCCACAGTGTGTTGAGTGGAAAAAAACGTTTCTTAACACCGTTCTCTCAATACACAGCTTCAAGCTAAGATGGTTAGATCAGCTCCTCAGATCTCCCTCTGAGAGTTACAGCACACGTCAGTAGAGGAGCTCTGTACGTCGTCCTGCATTAAATAAAATGTTTAATCCTATTTATATCATGCATTGTCTCCATGGGTTTGATTACAGAATCCTTTTTCACTAACACTATTGTTTTACGTTGCAAAAGTTATGTTCTGAGGAATATGCCACATGAAACATCTGTAGACCAAATACTGCTTTATTCCTTTCTCTTAGAAACAAGTGGCTTTGCCAGGTCATCTTCATCCTACCTTCCATAACTTTAGAAGTAAAAGGCAAGATAATAAAAGAGAAGTGTTTGCCTTTTTCTATATATGTTACCATAAACTCCTCTTAACCTCCTAGTGACACTATCAAGCTTCAAGAACTCTACCATTCTCTTAATATGTTAAGATTATCTTTTCCCACAAAAGTTTGGTGTAACTGGGGAAAAGGTTGAGAAGTCTGTAGTGGTAATCATGAGTGCTAACAGCAGGGAAGATTAGTACTAAATTCATTGAGTATTTATCATATGTCAGGTGCTGTTGTAAGTTCATTAAATACATGGTCTTGTGTCTGTGTATTTTGAATTATGATATTAAAAGCATTATGCTACTATGCATCTACATGCATTAAATAGGCATTCTTAATATGGCCTACATGGATTTTTTTTTTTCCCCAACAGAAAACTGTTGAGTACCTTCTGAGAGTTAGCTGTTGCTTTTGGCTCTTGGGACACATTGGTCACCAAATTAGGCAAAGATCTCTCAATTCAGAGGAGGAAAACCTACAGTAAACCATGCACTTAATAAGTATAATGTGTTATCAGTTGATAGATATAACCCAAAAAGAAGAGCAGGATAAAGGTGTTGGTAATGTCTAGGGCAGGGTAGGGGGCTGATGGTGGGTGGTCCTTCTTAGTGTAAAATGAAGTGGTCACGAAAGGTCTTAATGAGAAGTTCATCTTTGAACACAGATTTGAAGGAGGTGAGAGAGTTAGCCAAAGAGAAATAGAATGTGTCTATGGGAAAACCTGAAATCCTCCTCTTAGAAGCTGACATGTTAATAAAAAATTCAAAAATATTCAAAAGTGAGGATTGACCTTTTTACTTTTAATTAGGATATTATGTTCAAGTGGATGGGCTCTCTTATTTTATAAGCACCATGATAGGTTCACCAGCAAGCCAGCACTCACCAAGGGATGAGATGGTAAAAGCATGTTGGGCTGGGAGAAACTTTCCTGCATTGATTGATTAGTATATGAATTCAGATTGTTTGTACAAAGAATAATGGACTAGAAATTAAGACCTGAATGTTCTTGGACTGGTCCTGCCACCTGTCTGCTGTTGGAAATGGCATGTCATGTCATGTTATGAAATTTCCAGGGCTTCAACTTTCAAAGCAAATTTTTTTCTAACTACAAAATAGCCCGTTTGTTTAAAAAAAAAAAAAAAAAAAAAAAAAAAAAACAAAACTGGAAATTACACAAAAATAATTTCCAGAAGAAAGCTACTTAACAATTTCCATTTATTCAAATGATTATAAATAACTTCTTTAAGTCAAAAATCTATATACAATTACAGATAGCCAATTTAAACTGAAGGTTGGTTGAAGCAATTTCTGAAAGAAGACAAAAAAATTCTTTATGAATATTTGATTAATGTACCTACATCACATTAATATCTGGGTAAAAATTTCTCCCTCAAGAAAAATCTGTACATTGTATTTGTATAATGATGTGATAGAATTTATAAATAATGTCAAAAAGTGAAATTATGCATTTGCTTGGCTCCCACAGTACTTTTTTCAGATTTGATATTAAACTTGTAGGCTTCTAAATCAGCAGTTGATGATACATTTTCAAAAGGTCATTATAGTATGTGTACCAACATGAAAATGCAGAAGATCATACGTTACAAAATTAATTTCACATGTTGAATGCTGATAACTTACTTGAAATCTGCCTCTGCTCTACTCGTTATAATTATGTAATACAGGGCCATTTAACAAGAATGGTGGTATTATGCAGAATTCTTAAAAGCCTTTGATTCTTTGGGTACTAATAAGAAAAAGTCAATTTCTACATAAAAAGAAAATATTTGCATGTATAAATACTGAGGTAAAAAGCATTTTCATGAGGCTGCTCATCAGTGTTTGAGTGACACAGCAGGACAACTGCAAGCTGGAGATTCAGCCAATTCTAAAACCGAGTCTACCCTACTCGTAAAAGATATCCACAGCAGCAGCGCTCTATGTGGTACACAGGGCAATGTGGTAGAGAGAACAACTGACCACCAATTGGTTGTCTAAGTGATTTTGTCTTTGGTCATTGTCCTCAATAGTTACTTAGAGTCCCTTTCTCACTGCTCCAGGAATTGTTCTAGAGAAATGCTATGCAAACTGTGTTATAGAGCATAAAAAAGATGTGGAAGATAAAGCAATATTGATGACTGTGTGATTTATTTTCCTGTTTTTGGTGTTTTCTTCACTGGACTGTACAACCCATGGGATAGCCCTTGTATGTCTTCTTCACTTCCTATTTTAAGGTTTTGAATCATATTTAGCACATAATTGGCACTCAGTGTTTTTTAAATAACACATTACATTTCTACTTCATCTAAAGTGTTTCCATACTTTTCAATAATATCTACATTGTCTCTTATAAAGGTTCCTTGAAGAAACATTTATGTACTGAAAAGTGTTTAAAAAGTTACTTTGTAGATTATTTTATGTGAGTGTCCAGCTCTAAATTCTATGAATATTTATTTACAGGTCAAATGTCCTATCCTACATTTCCTTTACATTTCAAATTTCTTAAATAATTTTCTTGACCCTATTTTCTTTATTTGAATAAATTCATTTATATCAATGATAAATGAAAAAAAAATGAAAAATTAAGGAAAAATATGATTTTTTTTATTGATAACATCTTCTCTCTTCACATTTACCTTACTTTGAGAAAATCCTCTAATAGCTTGGTCTTTTTAAATACCTATTAGTAAATTTATTAATATTTGATGATAAAATCCCTATTTGCTTTAATGCATCAGTTATTATTTCCCCCCTTAAAAAATGGGTTAAGTGAGAACATGTGGTGTTTGGTTTTCTGTTCTTGTGATAGTTTGCTCATAGGTGGGAACTGAACAATGAGATCACTTGGACTCGGGAAGGGGAACATCACACGCCGGGGCCTATCATGGGGAGGGGGGAGGGGGGGGGGGGGAGGGATTGCATTGGGAGTTATACCTGATGTAAATGACGAATTGATGGGTGCTGACGAGTTGATGGGTGCAGCACAGCAACATGGCACAAGTATACATATGTAACAAACCTGCACGTTATGCACATGTACCCTAGAACTTAAAGTATAATAATAATAAGAAATAAAATAAAAATAAAAATTAAAAAATGCAATTTTATCTTATACGTTAAAAAAAAAAAATGGGTTGTTTTTTGTTTCTTTTGCTTGCCTCAGCGTTTGCAGAAATTTGTTTCTGCTGCACAAACCTAGATCCATCATATCAAATTCTACAGGACAATTGCAAATAATTATTTTAAAGAAAACCCTCATGAAACACCTTAAGTAAAAAATTGTAATTTTCACAAGGGTCTTACCTTTTCTTTAAAGACTCTTATCTCTGTAACAAGACCAATTCCATAATTGAGGCACCATACAAAAGAAAATGGAGTGCCCTTTGTCCGCAATATATTAAGAACTTCATGACAGCAGCTGCAGAATATTTTAACAAGAACTACTCTTCTAAGGACTGACTATGTCCTTTGAAGGGACATGGATGGAGCTGGAGGCCATTATCCTAAGCAAACCAACACAGGGATAGAAAACCCAATACCACAAGTTCTCGTTGATAAGTGAGATCTAAATGATGAGAACTCATGGACACATGAGGGAACAACACACACTGGGACCTTTTGGAGGATGGAAGATGGGAAGAGAAAGAGGATTAGGACAAATAACTGATGGGTACTAGACTTAATACCTGGGTGATGAAATAATCTGTACAACAAACTCCCGTGGCATAAGTTTACTTAAGTAACAAACCTGCACTTCTACCACCAAACTTAAAAGTTAAACATCAAACAGAAAAAAACTGGACTAGGTTGCATGTTAGTGAGACCATCCCTGTCCATGCCCTGATTATATTGTTTAGAAGGAAAATTCATTTTAACAAGTTGAGAAAATGCCTTAGCTAAAGTACCATGTATGAAAAATATACCCTGTGCGATGTCCTATGTTCAAAGATTGTGATTACGTAATTATGTGATTGTGCATGGTTGTCAATAATTTTTTGCCTGATTTTGTTAAGAAAATAGGAAATATGAAAACAGAATTGGGTGATAGGGCCTGACTTAGTCACCAAGAAGAATATATCTTAACAGAGCACTTGAAAAAATTACCTCACATAAAATAATTTAAATCGTCATTCAGAGGCGGTAGATTGGGTATCTGAATTCAAGATTTCTTTGGTTTGATTATGTCAGGTTGTTGGCCAGAGGAACCTGTTGACCAGCTGATCGATTGTGAACTCATACTCCCTCTACACACCCCACGTTTAGCATCATAGCATGGAGAGACCATGGATTGGGAAACATCCAACCTTAGGCTCTTCATGAAGAGTTTTCATTTGCTGACTTGGGTGTCTGGTGGTTGTAGTAAGCACCACCTAGTCTGCCTCCTCCTCCCTTTCCATTGTCAGAGTGTGGATCAGGCTGTCAGAAAAGTCAGGCTAGGTACTTGCAATCTCTCCTCCCGCCTCAACCCTCTGCAGACTCACAAGCCCAACTACATACTTTTTAAGTGTTTGTTGTATTAACATATGTAGAGTTAGATAATTCATTTAATAATGCAGGTGCCTGATTTCATACAATTTAGAGTTAAGAAAACCAGTGTTAAGTAACTTACTTGACATCATACCACTAATAGGATGTGGGATGAGAATCTGAACCCAGGATTTCATGGAATATTCTATGTGAAGTGAATATTGGAAATCTGGAGGGTTGTTATTCATTCCAGACAGGTTGGCAAAATAGCTATAATATACATTTTCTAATGAATGGTGATTTTTATAGTTTAAATGTGTATGTGATTCTTTTTGATGTTTATTAGTTTACTTCCACTCCAGGCTTTTGATTATTTTAAAGTTTATATGTTTTCAAGCAATGGTGATGATGAATTGGAAGATTTAAATGTTGTTATCTCCATCTCCATCACATCCATCAGGAGTTTAATACCACTAGAGGATCTTACAATGACATCAGAAGGAGGTCAGAACATATACATACATACATACACACACACACACACACACACACACACATATATATATTCCTTTCTCTTTTTCCTTACCAAAACTGTTCGCTTTAAAAAAAAACCACACATTCCACTGAGGTAACTGAATTTTCTAGAAGTAGAGGAATGATGTGTGAAAATGAAGAACACAATTTAAATCTGTCATTTAATCACTTGGATCAGTTTTGAAGAAACATATAATGTTCAGTGCACTATTATTCTGGGAGATAAATCTACAATAGTTGATATTTATGTGGTATTTTCCCATTAAGCCTGAAAAGATAAAAACTTTATTTGACTTGGTAACAATCTTCAAACTAGTTTTAGATTATCCAAAATCATACATGTATAACTTTGGCTTTTTAAAAAACTTATTTGACAAAAATGTAAAGGCCTGGTTTTCTACTAGTTTTATGAAGATCTATTAATGTGAAAACGTCCCTTTCTAGGTCCTTCCACCTATTAAAATCACAGTTCTTGGAGCTCCAGGCACGGTTTGAGGCATAGAGACAAGAGTGGATAGAGTTTCCTGAAGATCCGGGGGCCTCCTCTCAGTGCCCTTCCTCTCTGTACACGTTTCAAGCCTAGCTGTTACGGTTGCTGCTGCTTGGTCTAGCTCAGCTAAGCCTGAACGGTCCTGCCAGGAACTTGCAGGGCTGCCTATAGCACAAATCCACTTGTGCTACGCGAAGCTCATCCGCACAGCACCCCACAGTCATCTTCAGATGCACAGAGCTGTCCACAGCGGGGCTACCTGCACTTTAACATAAAAACAAATAGCCGGGCCGGGCGCGGTGGCTCAAGCCTGTAATCCCAGCACTTTGGGAGGCTGAGGCGGGGGCGGATCACGAGGTCAGGAGATCGAGACCATCCTGGCTAACACGGTGAAACCCCGTCTCTACTAAAAATACAAAACACTAGCTGGGCGTAATGGCAGCACCTGTAGTCCCAGCTACTCGGGAGGCTGAGGCAGAAGAATGGCGGGAACGTGGGGGGCGGAGCTTGCAGTGAGCCAAGATGGCGCCGCTCATTCCAGCCTGGGCGACAGAGTGAGACTCCATCTCAAAAAAAATAAATAAATAAACAAACAAACAAATAGCCTGCAACCAGGTTAAAATGCAGCTTCCCACTCCATGGCAGGGACTGAAATTCTGCCACTGTAACACGTTGCCACCTGCTACTGATGATTCCAGTTAGAGGAAGTCACTGTGGGAAGCAAAGTCTCTGCTAACGTAATGTGTTTATGGGAGAAAACAGGAACCACACATCAAGGCAATAACACAATCCCTACTCTGTTTTCTCACCCATCTTTGCTTCATTGTAAAGATGACCTTGTCATGATTTGCTTTTGTTTCTTTCCTCGTTGAATACTAAATAGAATAATGACATGGCAAGATGGGCGTTCTTGTTTATGGACTCAGATTACGGAGGTACCCTATCAAGGGATGGACATTTAATCAAAAATTAAGTTGCAATATCACACATGTGTTTAAAGACACTATAATAATTTTCTGTGTTTTCTGTGGTTAAGGAAATAGTTGTGCAGACATTTCTCTGTGGATAACTTACTTATATACTTGTTTAGGGGTAATTTCCCCCGTTATTTTCCCCGGTTACAAACATAAGCCTGCTGTTTAAAATGAGAAGATATCTGTATTGAGTACGCATACTGACTACAAGCCGAATCTGGGAAGAGGGTCAGTTACTGGGGAACAAAGAGCAAAGTGGTCAGCAGAAGATGAGTAATTCTCTCCAAATCAAGCTGTTTTGGGGCCCCTCTCGGCATTGCATAGGTTTTCAAAGCTTTTGTACAGCAATTTCAGATTTAGCCATGAGCACTTCCCACGAAATTCAGACCTAGCGTGTGCGACCAGGTAAGAAAATACCCAAGAAAATTTCCACTTTCCTGACTCTGGTAATAGCCAGTCTATCTGACATGCCCTTCTCAGCCCAGAGCAGAGGCCTCCATGCAAACACTCTCCCTCCTGTCCTTTTTCCAACTGCTCAATTTGCGTTTCCACAGTGAACACGTTCTGGAGTCTAAGACCTCGTGACAAGAAAGAAAAAAACTACCCCTGACCCGTGTACTCAGAAAAAAATCTCTGCCATTCTGGTCTCTCGTTTCCTTTGCATTTTAACAAATTATTACCTTTACTATACATAAAATTTTAAATTTTGACTTTTCATGCAATGTTATATATTTTTCATTTTTTTCAGGGTCAGAAAAACCTTTTAAAATATCAATTTTAATGACTTTAATATTTCATCCTGATTCTTCTCTAATTTACCTAGTGACTTCACTAATAGTCACATGTAGTTGGTGACTGAAGGTTTCTTCCAACCTTATAAATGAATAAATTACCATCTTTCCATCCAGGGATGTTCACATTACACTCTGCAGCAGAGCCCCTTGGGCAGAGTGGGCTCCACTCACCGCAGAGCAAGCCCTGGCTGGGGGTCTGTGAATCTGGAAGGAGGGAATCTATTTCCAAACACACAGAGATGCCTTGTGAACTAGCAGCAGTCTGGTTTATTTGTATATATCTTCACTAACATTTCTGAGTCTTTTCTTAAGACAACTTATTAGAAAGGGAAAGACTAGTTAAGAACATTTTTAAGGTACTTAATAAATATGAAAAATATTGAGAGTAATTAGAAAGTTGCTCTCCAGAAAGCTCTACTAATTTATGCTCACAACAGTAGTCCTATTATAGCTCAAAGTATGGTACATTTTATCCTTTTCTCATTTGCTGGGTGGGGGAAGTGTTTTCTTCTTTAATTTACAGCTCTGTGGTTAGTAGGGAGGTTGCACATTTTCGTGTTGACTAATCATTTGTATTTACACTACTATAAATTTTCCAGTCTGCCCTCCACTGTGAAGCATTCGCATATGATGATGTTTATAAAGATTGGCGATTTTCTTACCTAATTTCCCCCCAAAAAATCACAACTCTTTCATTTAAAGTTTTTAATATACCACTCTGAGAAGGATATCTAATTTGGTGGATATATGCTAAGGAAGACATATATAATTCTTAAAGCATTCTGGGAATTCACAATGATGCAGAAATTCTGCCTGTTGATACAGGTTACTTTACCCTTTTTCATTTCACGAAGACAGAAGGCATTAAAACAAGGGGCAAATGAATTTGGTCTCATTTGCTTTAAAGCACTGTTGGCTTTTTTTTTTTTTTTTTTTTTTTTTTTTTTTTTTTTTTTTGAGATGGAGTCTTGCTCTGTCAGCCAGGCTGGAGTGCAGTGGCCGGATCTCAGCTCACTGCAAGCTCCGCCCCCCGGGTTCCCGCCATTCTCCTGCCTCAGCCTCCCGAGTAGCTGGGACTACAGGCGCCTGCCACCTCACCCGGCTAGTTTTTTTGTATTTTTTTAGTAGAGACGGGGTTTCACCTTGTTAGCCAGGATGGTCTCGATCTCCTGACCTCGTGATCCACCCGTCTCAGCCTCCCAAAGTGCTGGGATTACAGGCTTGAGCCACCGCGCCCGGCCGGCACTGTGGGCATTTTAATCCCTTTGACAACTTGTACTGTATCTAGTCAATTGGTAGGACAATATAAAATAGCTTCATGATGATGTCTTTATGCCTTGCATTGTCTCCATCTTTCTCTCTTTGTTTTGCGCTTAGATATCACCCCAAATCCCATTTCTTGTCTGGATGGAGGAAATACTATTTTTAATGATTTTGATCATTGAATTATTTCTCCTACATAGAAATCCTCTGAATTTGTGTTCCGGGTATTTAGGGTCAGCTGTGTGCATCTATTGTACTAAGCAGGGACATATAGTGGTGCACCAGAGACCCTGCCCTCCTGGGGGCACAGACATTCAAAGACACATAATGACTGCATGAAGCAGCCTCAGCAGACAGAGATGCAGTGACTGAGATAATGAAGTGCTATGAGAAAGTGTAACAGGGGCTACCAACTACTTAAGATAAGTGGGAAGAGTTTCCCTGAGGACCTGTTCCTCAAAGGTGAGAACTGAAGGAAATATAGGCAAAGGTGTGAGGGAAGTTCCAGGGGGTGACAACAAGTAAAGGGAATGAATTGTGGTGAGATTATTTAGGGCCCTGTGGTCTGTATGAAGGGCATCAAATTCTATTCTAGTGTACTAAAAGTCATGGATTCTGTTTGGCTAGAGAGTTCATGATCAGGATTTCACTTGTTTAAGAAGACAGGCTGTAGGGCCAACAGTGAAGCTAGGGTTCATTGAAACACAAGTCTAGAGGATTTCTGTGTAGAGGAGAAATAATTCAATGATCAAATTCATAGGAGTAGCTTGATTCAAAGACTAAGCAATAACACCAGTCAATCAGATGGGTTTTCACTGAGACTTTGGCCGAAAACAATTGAAAAGACTTACAGGGTATTTAGAAGGTATAATTGTCAGAAGTTGGTAATAGAAAAATAATTTTAAACTATTTTCTTTACAGTACCATACACTTGAATGAATACATCACTCTATATTTAAAAACATGCTACCCCATGCCATGCCCTCACATAAACTCCAAATTTAAAAAAAAAAAAGTATGAATTTTTTTTTGGCTGTCACTTTTATTATAAGAAAAAATTAAATAGAAAGGGCACAGAAAAAAGGAAGAGCAACATCGGCATCAACTGCATTTTTTAAATTGTGGTACATTTACGTAAAGGGATGGGAGCCAGGAAGGTATAAGGGGGAGTACTTGTTGAAAGGCACTGGGAATGAGATTGGATAGCCATCCTCAGTGTGAAGGGAGTTCATTTTGAGCTAAAAGATAAAATAAAAAGGCAGGAGGCAGAGGCTTCTAAGAGGACACTACACAATCAAGTTAGTTTCCAGATTCTTGCTGCAGGCTTTGTGTCATTTCATCTTATTTTAGATTGTTATCTGAGATGTGGAAGTAAGTTCACAAGGGAATCTTGAAGTCTACAGGGATCAGAGCAGGCAAAGGTGCTCAACTTTGATGCCTGCAGAATGGGGAATAGCCAGCATGCAGGAGCTTGCTTTTTAGCAAAGATGCAGCAACACCAGAAGTTTAACTTGTCCAAGATGCCAAGGGTCAAAGCAATCAGAGGTTTCCCAGTGAAAAAGCTGCCAGCCCCTCATGAAACAGGTTAGCACAAGCTATTCTCTATGGCAAGTTTTCAAAATCACAGTTAAGGGAACCTCAGTGGCTTTATTTAGAAATCTGAATTTAAATAATATTTATTTTAGTTTTAGAAAGAATCAACATTTGGCTTACTATTTAAGATGCTTTATTTAAAGCTTAATTGAGTAATAAAAATGCATGATTTTCTTGTCAAGAAATATCTTGGACTTCTTGAAAACATGGAACACACTGTATTTATTTTTAAGAAATCACTGATAAAAGAGGTTTGGATTTAAAAGTACTTTTTTTTTTTGTTATGACTTACTAATTCAACTCTATTTTACTTACACCAACTGTTAATGCTGCAAAGGATAAAGATACTTTGTTTTTCACTATATTCCAAAATAGTGTAGACACATTCAGGCAGAAATGGTGTAAATATCTTGACCTTTTCTGTGAGTAAGGAACTAATGTGACAGATAGACCATTGTCATCATTAAGAAACCACCACCTTCCTTTCCACGATGAAGCAACCAGTTTTCCCAAAATAATATAATGCAATGCTCTGCCACCCCAAGTGTGGCTGTAGGAGTTTGGGTTCTCTAGGTGGAAATGCTTTCTAAGGCATGCAGGTGGCAAGGGGATTTACTGGAGGGTTATGGGGTTGCACATAACATGCTGGAACGGCTTCGGAACCACTGGAACCAGCTCTGAGGAGCAGACTGGGGCAGAGCAGCTGAGCTGAGGGTGCTACATCTCTCCTTGCACTGATGGCTCCAGGACCCAGCCTCCAGGAGGAAGAGGAGTTCAGAGGAATCAGAGTCAGATCCCGACCATGGCCAGGTGAGAAAACAGCTTCATTGGCAGCTCCACCAAGGCTGAACGGTAGAGGAAACTTCTCCTAAGATATCATTGGTGCTGCCCACACAAAAAGAAGAAATTGATGCAACAGAGTACATCCAACCCCAGCATCCGCCATAATGCAATTCTGAGTTTGGCAGGATGTGATATCTGAGACTCAACTGTATCTTTAGTGTAAGAAGATAGTTCATTCAGGTCTAGTGGAGAACATAATGATTTTAACTGGGGAATAATTTGTTTTAACCCACATAATCTCCCTTAAGAAAATACTATGTGTCATAAGTTTAAACATTTTAGCTAATTGAAGTTATTTTTGTTCAGGGATGTGTGATATTTCAGCAAAACCAGATTTTAGAACCTAATCCTGTAGCCATAGTGATGGGAGGCAGGAAAATTGGACTCTGAGTTGTCTACTCTGTACAGGAGAAAAGGGTAGAAAAATCGTATGTAGAACTATTAATAAATTTAGCCTAGAAACTCAAAAATGCATTTGCTAAAAAAATTGCGTTTGCTATCGATTTTTAAAAATTTACTTAGTATGACTTTGACTTATTGCCTAAGTCTTCTTTACCCAGCTAGGAATATAATGGGAACGAAAACTTTAATTGGAAGCAAGAGGAGGATACTATTGAGCTTCCCCAAACAGCTGACATGTATTGAGGGCCAAGGATAGTCCAGGCTTGTTGGCTTCATGACACAGGAATAACCTCATTGGTTTCATTCTTCCTATTTTATAAGTGAGAAGACTAAATTCCTTTAGAGTTAAGTCATATGGACACATTGTCTAACTAATCACCAGCAGAATCAACCTCAAACCTGTCAGACCATGGGGCTTGTGCCTCTGGTCACCTCCTAATGTGCCTCCTTAACCTAAGGCAGGTGCTCCCACCTTTGTCCATGAGGGAATCCCACTATTGATTTGCGACTCTAGGGTACACCATGTGTGCTCACGGTGGAGTTAGCAGATGTGCCTTGGGCTACCCCAGTCCTGGCTGGGAGCTGGAGGACCACCCTCTCAGCACATGCTGGGGAGCAGGAAGCTGAGGAGGAGGAAGCACATTCATTCATGTCTCTAGTTCTTATGGAAAGAATTAGAGGGCCTAGCACATAGAAGACCCTCAGCCCATTTTATAGAGTGCAAGTGTGTTACTATTGACGTACTTGGCATTCTAAGATGTCCCTTGGGGTTTCAGGACTGGATTTGCCAGACATTTTTAGGCCAGCGGCAAACATGACTGAAAAAATTGTGTCTCAATCTTAAAACCTTTACAATCTATTGAGGCCTCCTAGGGTAGAAAAATTAAGCAACATGGTGGAAAGGATAAGCACATGATGTGGTTTGTCCAGCCCAGTAGGCCTGTGCCTGCCTCTGTCAACCTGAGCCAACCCATGAGATAACTCCTGGAGACTCTACTTCTCCCCTGTGAGAGGAAAACTTCACATTTTATTATTTAAGTAGACTTCTGTTTAAGGAACATAAGGCATTGTCCAGAAAAAAAATAATACAATGTAAAGCTTCCCTTTTAAAAAATTTTTTTTGGCCCAGGTATTGTAGCCCATGTCTATAATCTCAGCACTTTGGGAGGCTGAGGAAGAAGGATCACTTGAGCCCAAGAGTTTGAGACTAGCCTGGTCAACATAGCAAAACAATGTCGCTACAAAAAGTAAAATTAGCTGGGCATGGTGGTGCACACCTCTAGTCTCAGTTACTAGAAAGTCTGGGGCAGGAGGATCCTTTGAGCCTGGGAGGTTGAGGCTGCCAGTGAGCTGTGATGATGCCATTGCACTCTAGTTTGGTTGACAGAGCAAGACACCAACTCAAAAAAAAAAAAGAAAGAAATTAGTAGTATTGAGTGCAGTATAGCATCATATTCAAGAGTAAAGACCGTTTAGCCATATTACCATATTCCTCACTTCAAAGCTCTTACAGTTTAGGGTATACATATGTAATATTCACAACAAACCACCTGGGTGTATATCAGTATCTTATTTTATATAAACGGAATCTGAGTCTCAGAGATAATGTTTTTTGTTGAAGTTTTAGTTTATTCACTGTTTAAGGAGTTAACATTCCCTGTCAATATTTGTTTCTTAATATAAATGCCCTTACTCTGAATCTCTTCGGAACCAAAGGGCAGGATGCCTACTTGGGAAATAATTAAACAATTGATTTGCAAAGTTGGTGCAAGTATGGAAACGAGAAGGGAGCTTGATGAGCTTCAATCAATAAGAATTTCTTCAGGGCTTCCATGCAAAGTAGCTGCTTCTTGATGGAGGATAGTGAAGAATAAAATTGTAGGCCTAATCATAAGGAGGTTGTAATCTCTCCATGGCAGTGCACATATCCATGAAGCAATGAAGCGTGATTTAAGATTTTGTATGTGTGAGAAAATAATTGGTCTGCTGTGTAACTGCTTCATGAGGAAATAGAACTTGAACTTGTTTCTGAATACAGTTTTAGCTGAGAGACCTGGAATTTGAATTTACACCGTTGCCTGGCCTATCACTGATGCTTCTTTTCCATTTTATTCAGTGACTTATATATTTGGAAAGCAACATAGACTTCAAAATTTGGGCTAATATTTAGCAATTGCCCACCTTGTAAAATGTATTGAGATAAACCATTTTAATCTAGCAGTCTTTGAAGGCACAGTGATTACTGCCATTTTACAGATAAAGGAACCAAAGCTTGAAGAGTTTAAATAAGCAATGAATTCGTTAATTTCACATTGATTTTGGCTGAGTTCTTTTAAGAGGTAGTTTTAGACCCTGAGCTTAAATTTGTCAGCACATTTAGTATTGAATACTTTCACGTTGAATTTTTATAAATCACATGAAATCTCGCTAACGTTTTTGAGCAAATCATCTCAGATTCCTACTCTGGCCCATGAATACAGCCAGTTCTGTTTTGTTGTTGAATGTCACCGTGTTATCCGGGGTGTAGGAGAAAAATTCTTGACTGGCTAGAGTGGGTGCTTCGTCTCATCTTCACTCCTTTCTCCAAGTGGGGATGAAACCTTGGTTTGTCTGACCCATGTGCTAAACTACTCTACTCTCCTGCATTCTAGTTTCTGTAAGAATTCTTATCAGTGGGCCGGGCGCGGTGGCTCACGCCTGTAATTCCAGCTCTTTGGGAGGCCCAGGTGGGCGAATCACGAGGTCAGGAGATCCAGACTGTCCTGACTAACACGGTGAAACCCCGTCTCTACTAAAAATACAAAAAACTAGCCGGGCGTGGTGGCGGCGCCTGTAGTCCCAGCTACTCGGGAGGCTGAGGCAGGAGAATGGCGGGAACCCGGGAGGCGGAGCTTGCAGTGAGCTGAGATCCGGCCACTGCACTGCAGCCTGGGCGACAGAGCGAGACTCCGTCTCCCCCCACAACAAAGCAGAATTTAGATCAGTGTGCCAATTACAAGTAAAGCCCCTCGGGAAGCTGGGTGATGCCATGCATTATAGATCTACGAATTCCAGCGCACGTACATCATGTGTTGACCGCGGCGTTTCAGTTCCTGATGGAAGAGCTTACCGATAACATACGGTGTTTTTATCCCACCGTTTGGGGCCATGTGCTGGGCCTACAGGAAACCTGGAAAAAAAGGAAATTACAAAACAAAGCAAAAAAAAAAAAAAAAAAAAATCAATATCCGTTCACCTCTTTGCTCACAGTCAGTATCACGAATCAGTTGCTAGGTAGCTTTGCATTTTGGCAACTGGGTTCATTTCACCATCGACACAAATGGTTTGTTGGCGGAAGCTGCAGCTGAGTTTCCGGTCTGTCAGGCGACTCCGCCATTGCTCAGTTCGAATCAAAGGAGGGGAGGATGTCTCCTCTCCTCTGAATGTTCTCAAGTTACAAAAACAAATGTTTAAAAGAAAAAAAGAAGACCGGGGGTCCAGATGGGGGACACGTTTTTCCTCATTGCACTTGCATGTGAGAACTTAGGTATCACAAGAATAAACAAAATGTCTCAGGAAAACATGGCAACAGGCTGACCCATTTTAAAAGGGCCGATGCATTTCAGGTCCACAGTAAGTTGAGCAGGCCAGTGCCGTGAGAGAGTCCTGTGAGAAAAGACTAGATGGAATTCTTTATAAAAGCACGAGAAAATATTCTGACCACTTTTAGTAGATTCATGTATGTGCCATTACTTAGAAGATTTGTTTTCTAAAAAACAAGTGAATTAGATTTCCAAATCACCCTTAGCAGGTATATGTGGACCTGGCATACTAGATAGGCTTTAGGGCATTAGGTGTGCTAAGCACCCTGAGTTAAAAAAAAAAAAAAAAAAAAAAAAAAAAAAAAAAAGCATGTCTTTTGAGAAATGAGTATGAATGGCTATATAAATTTTAAAATTTCTTTTTTTCCAGTGCCTTTTTATATGTGAGTTTTATCATGTAGCCCATGAAATCTAAGAAATAAAAATGAAGTTGTTTGTTTTCTTTTTTGCAATCTTAGTCCATTCTTGAGTTTCAACAGGAGAGAGATGCCTCTGAAAGATGAATCACACACACTGTGGGTGGGGATGGAGGATGTCTTTGTTCTAGGATTAAAGCAAGATAGTTTTTCTATTCTTGAAGTCTGCTGGAGAGGGACTCTTATGGATGGAATGTGTCCCCCTAAAATTCATATGTTGAAGGCTTAACTCCCACCAATATGATGGTATTTAGAGCTTTTGGGAGAAAATTGAGGTTACATGAGATCATGAACACCCTACCCTTAGAATCAAGATTAGCACATCAGTTAGAACAGACAACACAGAGCTCCATTTCTCTCTTTTTTTTTTTTTCCACACACCGAGGAAAAGCCATGTGCGGAAATAGTGAGAAGCCGTCCACAGTGCAGAGACTGTTCTTATCTCTCCAACCACCAGTTTGTAATGATTATCTGGGTGCAAGTTAGCCCCGATCTTCTGTTCCGTTGGAGCAGCCACAACTCCAGTTTTCAGCAGCAACAACACTGTGTGGCCCTACACCACACCATTCATTCATTAACAGCAAGTGTTTGTTTAGCACCTGCCATCTGTTCATCAGGTCCAGTCTTACCCATCTGTTTGTTAGGTCCAATCTTTCATGTCCTAGAATAAAATAGTGAATAAAGTGTAAATATAAGCACTCAATTAAAAAAGCAGCGCAGAACTGTACTAAAGGAAAGGCCAAAAGATGCAACAGGAACATTTAGAAGTGGCATCTAGTGTAGACAGCTGAGTTCAGACCTCAAGGATAAGCAGGTCTTAGATGGCCACACAGAGAAATGCAGGTCTTGGCAGCAAGAATAGTTTCCATGGAAGAGCAGAGTGAGGTGGTTCAGGAATGCCGGTGGCTGCAATCCATCTTCCAGTCCCGCAGAGAGGGCTTTTCAGGAGCCTCAACCCGTTTCTAAACTTGTGCCTGCAATCCGCAACTCTATGATTGGGTCCTATGGATCACTCCCTGGAAAACTTGTTCATTCACAACCTCCTGTTTTAGTCTAGTGGCAGCCTTCGCTTACTGATGTCTTTTCTACTCATCTTTCTTGGTCTAAGTCAAGAGTTAACTCCTGGGAATCTATGTTCAGTCCTATGAAGAAGAATCTTCCATTTCATTAAACTCCTGTAGCACTTGATGTGCATGTGTAGGTTAGTACTTATGCAGGGGTTAACGGTGGACTTATCTGTTTCACTGGCCAATGGTAGACTCTTAACTAGATGCCTGAACCTCTCAGTCACAGAGGTCACATCTTCCTCATGCTGGGTACTCAGAAACTCAAAGTAATAGATACATAGTGACTTGAATTGCTTCTGCTTAAGAGAAAATTATTAGTAGACAAAGTTTATGTGTGACATCTCCCTTCCAGCCTCCTCCTGAATGTTTTCCCCCAGTTTTACCTTAAGCGCTCCATGCATTAGTCTCACCTTATTAAGGCATTTTAGGGTGACAAGGGTTCATGCAAATACTGGATATGGCTTCCGCTTGAAATTCCCAGGATTAGATTCTTTATATATGGCCAAATAATAACCAAGTCAAATGAAATTTCATGGAACATCCTAAAGATAGTCTGCTTCTTCTCAGATATTATTTGTGCATTTCAACAGATATCTTGAATGTTTATTTTATTATCTTAGTCTGTTGGGGCTGCTGTACCAAAATTCCATACACTGGATTGCTTATAAACAACAGAAATTTGCTTCTCACAGATCTGGAGCATCTGGGCAGTCCAAGATCAAGCTGTCCTGGTCGGGGATCATTTCCTGGTTCATAGACGGGGCCTTCTCCCTGCGTCCTCAGACAGTGGAAGGTGTGAGAGAGCTCTCTGGGGCCTCTTTTATAAGGGCACTAATCCCATTCATGAAAGCTCCTTTTTCCTAATCAAATCATTTCCAAAGGTCCCACCTCCAAATTCCATTACATTTGGGATCAGGATTTCAACACATGAATTTTGTGGAAAACACTTTCAGAACATAGTACTTAGTCACTGAGAAAAACTAATGTAGATACTTTTAATATGTCAAAAAGATCCTGAAGAGAGGCTTTTAACATTCAAATTCGAGATGTGGCTTACGGAGAGTGGGCACTTTTGAATACAAAGTAGCTGATCTTCCCTGTCACAACAGTGTTAACTTCAAAAAATAAAAAGAAAAAAATTGGGGAAAATGATATGTTTTCAATATGAATGTTGTTGCTTCTATTAAAATGCATGTCATTGTTCTTGAAGCTGGCACGTGGTAGATAAGTGATAGCATTTTCCGACTGTGCAGTTCAGTGCCAGTCCACAGAACAATGAGCTTTAATAAACCTAGAGCGACATATCCTTGTGGTTTTGACCTGCAGGTGCATCTAGACATCACACCACATCTATCCTCTTCCTGTTTCCTCCTTCTCTTATGAATAACCAAATTCTGCTTGACTACAGAAAACTTTTTGGAACAAAGAATTCTTGTGAACTTCAATATCCTTTTCATCCTTTTACACTTATTCAAGATTCTTCCTCCTAAAAAATAAATAAATAATGTTTGTCTTTTAGATTGCAAGGCACCTGACATTCAATTCATTTCCAACCTCCAATTAGGGTTTTAACCAGATAGCACTGAGTTAAGGCAATATTATGACTGCGAAATCATGCTTGACATCACGCTTTTATAAAACGTCGCCTTCAGTTTAGGTGAGAGTTTTAGGTAAGTAAGTAAGATTTAGTGATGAAATACCCTTCATCTAATTTCCTGCAAGGCATGACACTATGGTTAGGATCACAGGGGTCATTCAGATTTTCTGTTTTTGAATGGAAAAAAAACAAGTCAATTATTCTTCATAGATAGTGTATAACTTAAAGGACAAGTGTGGCTGGGTGCAGTGGCTCATGCCTGTAATCCCAGCACTTTGGGAAGCAGAGGTGAGTGGATCACCTGAGGTCAGGAGCTCGAGACCAGATTGGCCAACATGGTGAAACCCTGTCTATAC
Organism: Macaca thibetana thibetana; assembly: GCF_024542745.1. Lineage (NCBI taxonomy): Eukaryota > Metazoa > Chordata > Mammalia > Primates > Cercopithecidae > Macaca > Macaca thibetana. The sequence continues at coordinate 137,904,085 of NC_065585.1, forward strand.
AAGAATACAAAAATTAGTTGAGTGTGGTGGCGGGTGCCTGTAATCCCAGCTACTCAGGAGGCTGAGGCGGGAGAATCGCTTGAACCTGGGAGGCAGAGGTTGCAGTGAGCCAAGATTGCACCACTGCACTCCAGCGTGGTGACAGAGTGAGACTCTGTCTTAAAAATAAATAAAAACAAATAAATAAAGGACAAGTGTTTCTCAATACAATTGGATTTTGAGGTTTAGAAAAGAGAAAAAAAATGAATAGTAAAGTGAAAATCTTGGAAGTATCAGAAGCATGAATATGAGGAAGTACTAGAATAATTACTATTCCTCTAATGCTTTATAGTATCAGGCCAACATACTGTTTCATAATGAAGTCCTAATTCAATGGCTTTGCTTTACAAAATAATTAGCCATTTGCAAAAGAAAGAAAGGAAGTAGAAAAGGAAGAAAGGAAAGAAGAAAGCACATAAATTTTTGCATGAGTTTCAGAAATTTTAGTAAAACAGGTATTTGGAGTTGATGTGTGTGATCATTTATCACATACATGTACAGATATTCTGGGTGCTTTTCCTAAACTGGCAGTTTGTATGGTAGAACCCTGAGTATGTGGACTGAGGCTGTGGCATGGCAAACAAGTCATTTACTTTTCTCATGGTCCATCACTACCAATCACATTCTTTTTTTATTATTATTATTATACTTTAAGTTCTAGGGTACATGTGGATAACGTGCAGGTTTGTTACATATGTATACCTGTGCCATGTTGGCGTGCTGCACCCATCAACTCGTCAGCACCCAGCAACTCATCATTTGCATCAGGTATAACTCCCAATGCAATCCCTCTCCCCTCTCCCCTCCCCGTGATAGGCCCCGGTGTGTGATGTTCCCCTTCCCGAGTCCAAGTGATCTCATTGTTCAGTTCCCACCTATGAGTGAGAACATGCGGTGTTTGGTTTTCTGTTCTTCCGATAGTTTGCTGAGAATGATGGTTTCCAGCTGCATCCATGTCCCTACAAAGGACACAAACTCATCCTTTTTTATGGCTGCATAGTATTCCATGGTGTATATGTGCCACATTTTCTTAATCCAGTCTGTCATTGATGGACACTTGAGTTGATTCCAAGTCTTTGCTATTGTGAATAGTGCTGCAATAAACATACGTGTGCATGTGTCTTTATAGCAGCATGATTTATAATCCTTTGGGTATATACCCAGTAATGGGATGGCTGATCATATGGTACTTCTAGTTCTAGATCCTTGAGGAATCGTCATACTGTTTTCCATAATGGTTGAACTAGTTTACAATCCCACCAACAGTGTAAAAGTGTTCCTATTTCTCCACATCCTCTCCAGCACCTGTTGTTTCCTGACTTTTTAATGATTGCCATTCTAACTGGTGTGAGATGGTATCTCATTGTGGTTTTGATTTGCATTTCTCTGATGGCCGGTGATGATGAGCATTTTTTCATGTGTCCGTTGGCTGTATGAATGTCTTCTTTTGAGAAATGTCTGTTCATATCCTTTGCCCACTTTTCGATGGGGTTGTTTGTTTTTTTCTTGTAAATTTGTTTGAGTTCTTTGTAGGTTCTGGATATTAGCCCTTTGTCAGATGAGTAGATTGCAAAAATTTTTTCCCATTCTGTAGGTTGCCTGTTCACTCTGATGGTAGTTTCTTTTGCTGTGCAAAAGCTCTTTAGTTTAATTAGATCCCATTTGTCAATTTTGGCTTTTGTTGTCGTTGCTTTTGGTGTTTTAGCCATGAAGTCCTTGCCCATGCCTATGTCCTGAATGGTATTACCTAGGTTTTCTTCTAGGGTTTTTATGGTATTAGGTCTAACATTTAAGTCTCTAATCCATCTTGAATTAATTTTCATATAAGGAGTAAGGAAAGGATCCAGTTTCAGCTTTCTACTTATGGCTAGCCAATTTTCCCAGCACCATTTATTAAATAGAGAATCCTTTCCCCATTTCTTGTTTTTCTGAGGTTTGTCAAAGATCAGATGGCTGTAGATGTGTGGTATTATTTCTGAGGACTCTGTTCTGTTCCATTGGTCTGTATCTGTTTTGGTACCAGTACCATGCTGTTTTGGTTACTGTAGCCTTGTAGTATAGTTTGAAGTCAGGTAGTGTGATGCCTCCAGCTTTGTTCTTTTGACTTAGGATTGTCTTGGCAATGCGCGGGCTCTTTTTTGGTTCCATATGAACTTTAAAGCAGTTTTTTCCAATTATGTGAAGAAACTCGTTGGTAGCTTGATGGGGATGGCATTGAATCTATAAATTACCTTGGGCAGTATGGCCATTTTCATGATATTGATTCTTCCTATCCATGAGCATGGTGTGTTCTTCCATTTGTTTGTGTCCTCTTTTATTTCACTGAGCAGTGGTTTGTAGTTCTCCTTGAAGAGGTCCTTTACATCCCTAGTAAGTTGGATTCCTAGGTATTTCATTCTCTTTGAAGCAATTGTGAATGGAAGTTCATTCATGATTTGGCTCTGTGTTTGTCTGTTACTGGTGTATAAGAATGCTTGTGATTTTTGCACATTAATTTTGTATCCTGAGACTTTGCTGAAGTTTCTTATCAGCTTAAGGAGATTTTGGGCTGAGACAATGGGGTTTTCTAAATATACAATCATGTCATCTGCAAACAGGGACAATTTGACTTCTTCTTTTCCTATCTGAATACCCTTGATTTCTTTCTCTTGCCTGATTGCCCTAGCCAGAACTTCCAACACTATGTTGAATAGGAGTGGTGAGAGAGGGCATCCCTGTCTTGTGCCCAATCACATTCTTAAGACTTGGCTTACTAACAGTAGTCATAAGTCCATAGCTTGTAGTTATTAGCCTACTTATCAGAAACAGCCTGCAGTAAAGAAGATATCTGGCTCAACATTTGTTGGGGGATTGTATGCAAATTTATAACAATAATAATTATATGCAGAATGTTGTAATTGCTTAGCCTTTAACAACAACAACAACAAAAATACAGACCTTTCTTATTTCTCCTAATTGAAGTGTGTGAGACAGCTGGCCCTCAGAGAATTCACTGTCTAATGTCTCATCTCTACACCTGTCCTTTTTATAATAATTTTTGTAACAGCTTTGAGACAAATATGCTCCTGTTCTCTTAGAGGAGGAAAATTATCCTGAAATGCTAGGTGATTTATTGAGGCCATATGTGAGGTTGGACCCATGACTCTGAGTCTCACGCCCTTTTCATAGCATCACTGCCTCTGGTAACAGATGGCTTCCTTCCATCATGGTGGCAGTAACCTGAAAGAGGGTTAAGACAATGCCTTTGAATTAGATTCAATGCACAGTTAATGTGTATTTTAAACATTTCAGTATATCAATATCCTGTTAGTTTTCATAATACTCTTCTGTAGTTGAAAATATATCCTTGGTGAAGAAATGTTTAATTTAGGATAACCCTCATAAAAATGCTTTCCCCAATTTTCCCAGGGTAGCAGGTTGGACAGATTTTGCTCTGTGAACGTGTGTGTGATGAAACCAAATACTAGTATTGATTGATGCTGCAAATGAAACAATCTAAGCAAATATTTTCCAACTAGAAAAAAATAGATTAAAAAATCATAGAATATTGAATTTGGTGCTGACTCAAGTTAGTGCCATTAATGAATCTATAATCAATTGTTACTGAATACAGAAAATACATTGTGACACTGCAAAAGCTGCTGAAGTATGAGAGGTAAAAATTACCTGAAAGTCAAAAAATTGATAGAATGTATTTCAATAGCTTGTAATTGGTTTTATATTTAGAGTTGTTAAAGGTCTAGGAAAATTACTCTTTTTAGTCAGAAATAATTTATAATATTTATGGAGAAAGTTATGAGCTACTTGGTTGTCACAAATTTGGGGGTTTAAAAACATCTTGATACATAACAGCCATGAACATTAAGGATATGTTTTATGATTGGACTTTATTGTACAATATAATTGAGCAACTGGTCTAAAAACTCTGTAGAAAAGGACACTAACCATTATATCTACTTTGAGCAGAGTTTAGTAGTTATTGATTGGGATATAATTTAATAAATATTTTAAGTCATAGGTTAGACTTAGACCATGGATTATATCCAAGATCATTTATTTATTAGTTGTCTGACGTCAGGTAGGTCACTAGAATTTACTGGGCTTTATTTTCGTTATGCAATGGATAGTTTAAGACATAGCTATCTAGTTCATATTACTTTGAGGATTACATGTTTTAATAAATATAATTCTATTGTAGAGCTAACCCAAACATTTATTAAAATTAGAAGGAAACTCTAGATCTTAAGATAATTTGGCTCAGAATACCAATTCAAACATATCCAGCATTGGAATATGTGGTCACATTCCCAGATGATATAATTTTAGAAAAAGGTTTATAAGGTTTGTAGTCTAATAAGCTTATATACACAGGAGTGCACATATGCACATAAGATGTTCTTATGTTTGAAGTGTTGAACAGCAAAATTACATTAATTTATTACAGATTTGAGTGTTATAATGTAGGCTTTAGGATGTAAGAGTCTCTTGATATTAGAATGTAAGATATTCACTCACTCAACAAATATTATTCAGTGTCATTCAAAGCCTTACACAGATTTCAACCCTGGGGTAGAACTCAGACCAAAGGGAATTCCAACCCTCTTGGAATTCATACGTTTGTGAGCGCAAAAAGGAAGAAGTGAGTGATTAAACACTTAGCAGTTTCCATTGTGGTGTGCCGTGTAGAAGCAGGGTAACAGAGTATGGCCAAACAAGGGGAAGGGGCTGAGGCTGTAACATCAGATGGTGAGAACGGACTTCACTAAGAAGATGGGCTTTAAGTAGCTGGAGGAGAAGAGGAATGAACTATGAGGCCACTTAGGAAGAGCCTTCAGGCAGTGGAAACAGCTCCTGCAAGGTGCTGAGGATGGGCAATGCTGGGTTAAGTGTGAGGAAAAAAAAGAAGGAAAAAAGTTATGGTAGAATGATAGGAAGTCAAAATTGCCGTTCTTTGGTAGGTGCTTGTTGTTGATTGTGAGTCTTCTGTAAAGTTGTTGAAAAGATAACGAGTGATTGTGGTAGGTACGATCTAGCTTGTGATGTAAGAGAATCTTCGGGCTGCTGCGTTGATTATGGCACAAAAGTGGACAAGAAAGAAGCACAGTGGATGCATTCCGGTGAGAGAGAATGGCGGCTCCGGCCTCTGAAGGATGAGGTGGGGAGGACTGTTCAGCATCTCAATGTCTTTTGAGTAGGACTAGCTGAATTGGCTGATGTGCTGATTTGGTATTTGACAGAAAAGGAGGAATAAAAGTTGACTCCAGGTTTTTCTCCTGCCCAGTTAGAAAGAGGGAGTTATTCTCTAGCAAACTGGGAAGACCATGTGGAAAAGCAGACTTGGGAGCACATCAGGAATCAGGTTTGGGAAAGCTTAGTCTGCTCTCTGGGGTGGGTTGAGATACATGTGTCTGAATTTCATGGAAAAGTCCAGGTTGCACTTTAAAATCAGGAGTCATGGCCGGGCTCGGTGGCTCATGCTTATAATCCCAGCACTTTTGGAGGCTGAGGCGGTCAGGAGTTCAAGCCTAGCCTGGCCAACATGGGGAAACCCCGTCTCGACTAAAAATACAAAAATTAGCTGGGCACGGTGGTATGCACTTATAGTCCCCACTACTTGGGACACAGAAGCAGGGGAATCTTTTGAATCCAGGAGGCAGAGGTTGCAGTGAGCTAAGACCTCGCCACTGTGCTCCAGCCTGGGTGACAGAGCGAGACTCTATCTCGAGAAAAAAGATATAATAAATTAATAAAATAAAAAATAAAATCAATAGTCATCTGCGAATGGGTGAGACTGGAAAAAGTTACCTGGGAAATGAGGGTAGGAAAAACAAACAGAAAGGATCTGAGGACAGAGAAAAGAACTGCCAAGGATACTAAAAGGACAGCCACTGGGTTGTAGCAGAGCCAAGAGACAGGGTTGACAGGAACACCAGAGAGAGCTGTAGGAGGATGCAGTCAAAGGTGTGCTGTGCTGCTTTCAGGTGAACTGAGATGAATGCAGGTGCTACTGCTTCAATTCCGCAAAATACAGGGCATAGATAACCTGGACATGAGCAGTTTCAGAGGAAAGCTTGAAAGGAAAATGGAAAGGAGGGGAGGAAGTAGAGACAGAGAATAAAACACCTATTTCAAAGAGTTTTACTGCCAGGGGGAGCAGCGCCAGGTCCTGTGACTGGAGAGGATGATAGGAAGGCAAATATTTTTCCAGTGAAGGGAATGATACAGCAGAGAAGGAAACCTGGTGTGGGATTTAATGTGGGATGGAGGGTGTGTCTCCTGGTGTAGGGTTGAATGTAGGATGGAGAGTGTGTCTCCTGGTGTGGGGTTTAATGTAGGATGGAGAATGTGTCTCCATGTGTGGGGTTTAATGTAGGGTGGAGGGTGCGTCTCCAGGTGTGGGGTTGAATACAGGATGGTGGGCGTGTCTCCAGGTGTGGGGTTGAATGTGGGATGGAGGGTGTGTCTCCTGGTGTGGGGTTTAATGTAGGGTGGAGGGTGTGTCTCCTGGTGTGGGGTTGAATGTAGGATGGAGGGTGTGTCTCCTGGTGTGGGGTTTAATGCAGGGTGGAGGGTGTGTCTCCTGGTGTGGGGTTTAATGTAGGATGGAGGGTGTGTCTCCTGGTGTGGGGTTGAATGTAGGAAGGAATGTGTGTCTCCAGGTGTGGGGTTGAATGTAGGGTGGAGAGTGTGTCTCCAGGTATGGGGTTGAATGCGGGATGGAGGGTGTGTCTCCAGGTGTGGGGTTTAATGTAGGATGGAGGGTGTGTCTCCAGGTGTGGGGTTGAATACAGGATGGTGGGCATGTCTTCAGGTGTGGGGTTGAATGCGGGATGGAGGGTGTGTCTCCTGGTGTAGGGTTGAATGTAGGATGGAGGGTGTGTCTCCAGGTGTGGGGTTGAATGTAGGGTGGAGAGTGTGTCTCCAGGTGTGTGGTTGAATGTGGGATGGAGGGTGTGTCTCCTGGTGTGGGGTTGAATGTAGGATGGAGGGTGTGTCTTCTGGTGTGGGGTTTAATGCAGAATGGAGGATGTGTCTTCTGGTGTGGGGTTGAATGCAGGGTGGAGGGTGTGTCTCCTGGTGTGGGGTTTAATGTAGGATGGAAGGTGTGTCTCCAGGTGTGGGGTTGAACGTAGGGTGGAGAGTGTGTCTCCAGGTGTGGGGTTGAATGCGGGATGGAGGGTGTGCCTCCTGGTTTGGGGTTTAATGCAGAATGGAGGGTGTGTCTTCAGGTGTGGGATTGAATGCAGGGTGGAGAGTGTGTCTCCTGTTACGGTGTTTAATGTAGGATGGAGGGTGTGTCTCCTGGTGTGGGGTTGAATGCAGGGTGCAGGGTGTGTCTCCAGGTGTGGGGTTGAATGTAGGATGGAAGGTGTGTCTGCCAGGAGGAGCACTGGCAATGAATTTTAGGAAGGAGGCTGAGCGTCTTACTGAATGAATCCTGATGTTGGGGCTGTGGGACTTCTGTTTGAAGAATTATGCTTCCTGGCACCCCTGTTTCTCAGTTAGGACTATAATGTGTGGGTTTAACGCACTCCTCCAGCCTCAAGGGCCCAGGACTCCTCAGAAACTTTTCTTGTTCTGTAAGTAAGACAATAGGGATTGACAATACAGTTCTTATAATGTAAGACAATGGGGTTCTTATAAGTGCATAGAATAGGGTTCTTATAATATAAGACATTAGGGTTCTTATGAGGAGAGACAGGGGTGGTGAGCGCTTGGAGGGGCCACGAGAGGCTCCAAGGCAGACCGAGGGGATATGTGGTGACCATCTTGCTTGTCCATGTTGCTAATGAGATTAATGATTCTCATCGGGTCACTCAGTACTTTCAGTTTGACTTAAATGTCTCAGCAACCATGAGGCCAGGCAAAGAGGCAGCCTGAGTGCTTTCTGTGCTACAACACCCTTCTCTTGGGGGTGATTTCCTTCCCAGAAAAGACCTCAGGCTCACATCATTAATTATTTCACCTTCAGAGTCATTCAGTCTTACAGTTGATCCAGACCCATCTCACCTGCAGGGACAATGACAGAATCTACCCCCTATTGTTTTCAGAACTGGGCTTCTCCAAACTAAAGTAAAACTGTGAAGCCTTATTACAAAATAAAAATGAAGTGACAACAACAACAACAAATCCTTTACATTCATATATTTATTTCTTATCCCCAAACTAAAGACGGGGGAGACTACATGTATTTGAATTTCAGCAACCCAACTTTACTCTTGCACTAATGGGGCAGAGTTTTTGTTTTTTCTTAAACTCAATTTAAAGCTCAGTGCCAGGTTAACTGATTATTAGAAACTCATTTTTTTTTCTTTTTTAAAGAGGACTCAAAATTTTTAAAGGAATATATTTACTAATTTCCATGATTATACTGTAATTCTTTTGCTTAATGAATTAATTGATGTTACAGAATATCAATGCAGAAGAATACAGCCCTTTTAATAAGTTATTGGTTTTTTCAATTTATAGTATCCATGGTTTTTTATAGGATCAAGGCTAATTGTTTTGACCCATAGGTTCTGTTACTGCAATGTCCTGTAAAATTTCTAAATTGCAAATATTTTAATTCTTTGCTGCTTTGTGTGCTGAATTAATTCTACATATTATGTTTTATTTCTGCATCTTTTCAGAGAGGGTTGGAATTACATATGCAAAATGGTATGTTATGTCAGATAAATACATTTTTAAATAGAGTACTTGATGGTCTTTTATTCTTTTTTGGATGTCAACAACTATTTTATCCAAATACCCAAATACATTTAAAGATGTTAATTTACTGTTTTACTTTTCATTTTTGCTGGGATCCTTTCATGGTAAAGAGTGGTTAGTAAAATTATCTCCTTTAAGTTGCTAAGACTAAGATGCCAAGTAACAGAAAAACAAAACTCTCATGCTAGCAACTGTGTGTGTGTGTGTGTGTGTGTGTGTGTGTGTGTGTGTGTGTGTTCCTGTCAGCTCTAACTTTCCAGCTTACCTGAGTAAGTCAAACTACATACTACATATTCATGAGAAAATTTATTTTAACATGCATCTGGAACTTGAATCCATCAAATAACTCAATATGAAATGCACATTCAAATAAATTCTACCAAATAAGAAATTATTAGACAATTATAATTTTAATAGAAGAATCCAAGTATGTGCACCGTTAAAACTTTCATTTAGGCTGATCATACTGTGTCACTTTACATCTAAGAATGTCATGCAATAAAATATTAATTTCACTCTGAATAGATTTGAATAGATTGGGCCAGTTGAAACCTTTACTCAGAAGCCGCCATCTTGTGGCAGTTTGTCAGGATAACATCCTTGCCTGGTGAGACATTTCCCAGGGCATTACCACTTTCCCGCTTCTAACTTATCCGATTAGGATGCAGATCAGACAGGAAAGTGGACAACAGCATATCCTTCCAAATAAAAATGTGATGTATTTAGGCTCTTAATAGCCATGCTAAGGAAGAAGAAAAAATAGAGGCAAAAAGGAATAAAAAAAAAAAAAGTGATGAGTTGCTTCATATAAACTTTAAGCATTTTGTATTTTATTATTATTTCTAAACATGCCTCAGAATAATGTATGAAAATGTTCTTACCTAGAAGCTTACAAACTAGAAATTCACAAGAAACATGATGTATATTAAGTTAATTACATATTTTAGGTGGAAATTAAAATATAATCAACATGTCTCTGTTGAAGATTCAGAAAAGAAAGTTTAAAACATGATTAAATAATGTATTTTTTCTATTTAGAAGAAAATGATGGTTTGTCATTGATTCTCCTTCCACATCCCCTCACTAGTTTACAGAGGTGTGCCCTGAGATGCCATGCATCCTTAACTAGTACAATGAAGTTGTCCTGACATGAACAAATACAATGAATTTCAGGATTTTTTTTTTTTTTTTTTTTTTTGAGGTGGAGTCTTACTCTCTTCCCCAGGCTGGGGTGCAGTGGCATGATCTCAGCTCACTGCAACCTCTGCCTCTAGGGTTCAAGCGATTCTCCTGCCTCAGCCTCCCCAATAGCTGGGATTTCAGGTGCGTGCCACCACACCCAACTAATTTTTTTTATTATTTTTATTTTTAGTAGTGACGGGGTTTCACCATGTTGGGAAGGCTGGCCTTGGACTCCTGACCTCAAATGGTCCACCCGTCTTGGCATCCCAAAGTGCTGGGATTACAGGCCTGAGTCACAGCGCCCTATATATCCTCCCATGATTAGGAATATTATGAACACCCATTTTAACATTGTAAGAGTTTTGAGTACTACAGGTTAATACTATGGGGAGAATGCACCAAAAGCTAGGGAGGAAAAAAGAAGCTATATTAGTAATTCATCTCCATGCATCTGAAATTGAGCCGTGGGGAATTCTGTCCACTTAACTCCCTCTTCATTATGGATGAAAATTCAGTCTGAAGTCATAACCTTTGCAAAGTGGTGGAACTCCTGAGGCACCCCTGAAGCACCATGGGACTTCCTTGTCCCTTGAGCTCCTAGCCGGGTAACTTGGGCAAAGAAGGTGTTTAGTAGACACTGACCTGAGAGTGTAGATGGGTCATAGCAACTATTCCTTAGCCTGGTCTCTGAAAATAAGCTTTGAAAGATTTCCTAGGTTTATTTAAATATGACTTTCTGCAGTTGAATTGGCATCAAAACCTGTGCTAATGCCCAACATTGTACATGTACCTAACACCGCGAAAATACGCACTTGGACTGGTTAAAATATCTTAATGTGTTGTGTATTTTACCACAATAATGAAAAAAAATTGTGCAAGCATGTTCAACATTTCTTTTTTCTAAAAAAGGCCTTTTTAGGACTTGGATCACAAACCCTTTGCATAACTTTCACTTGTCTATAGTTCTGTGGTTATGTCTAGTGAGCAAAGCAAAGTTAAGTGTCCTCATCTTGTATTCAGTTACTCTTAGCCTGGCAAAATCCTCAGGTCACCTCCACCAGCCCTCAACCCGACTTGAGTAGGGTTATGTATGCAGGTTTTGTTGAGAGAATGTACCTGGGATAAGAGTTTGGGTTTAAAGAATTTTACTAGAAAGGATCTCAAAAGTGGTTGGGCTAGTATATTCGAGCACAAAGGACTCCTGGATGTTATTAACTATGTGGAAGATAAATAGTGATAAACATTTTAATTTTCCATGCAGGACTTTTAGAGACCTTTAAATGTTCGGTATTTAAAAAAAGATACTCAACAAAAAAAATGGACAGTTTCACTGGTTTTATTGGCTAAGGGGCTTTTTAATTTGCACCAGATCTGATCACCTTTGCTAGAAATGTTCTGAGGATCCAACCAAAATTCCTCATTTTTCAGATAACAAAAAAATATTCAGGCTATAGAAGTTAAATGACTTTTTCAAAAGCACAGACAGACTGGAGTTTAGCTTGCTGAGTCCTGGCTCCTCATCTAAAGTCCCTCCCATGGTCAATCAACCTGCTTTAGTGAACATTCAGGTGACACAGGTCCTGCCTTGCAGGCCAGCTCTCCTGGTGGTCATTAACGAGCAGTTGTGTGGTAGATTATGTCCTGTGCAATGATCTCTACCAATTATCCTTCCCAGCCAGACCATGGTCTGGGCCAGCAGTCAGCCTATTTGTCACGTATCCCTGGCGATGACGTCCTTTCCTGCTCACCTTGGCGACAGCTGAATTTACTTGATGGATGGACTACAGGTAGGAGTTTAAATTGTTCTGAGACAACAGTGTTCTTCAGAGTCCCCTCCAGTGTGCAGGTGAATTTTGAGGTGAAAAGTCTGGATGCCCAGAATGTCAGTTGATAGAAAAAGATAAATATCCAAGAAGCAAAGATTTCATTTGTGCCTTTTCTTGGGGTGCAGAAGTGACTTTTATTAACTCCCGGAGGTTCCTCTGGGTGGCGTTGCCCTCCGTTTCCCAAGGCCTTACTGAGCCACTTGCTACCACAAATGCTCAGGGCGGGGAGGGAGGGAAGCAGCTGTGTAGGCAGCTGTCCAGTGTCCAATGCAGGAAGCCTGTTGTCAGTTCTTCTTAGTATTATTAGGTTTTTGTCTGTTTATTTGCCTTAATTTGACTTCAGCTTCTCAAAGCCCAAATTTTTTTTTTCTTTCTAAAATAGGTCTTTTAAGGCTTAGATCACAAACCCTTTGCATAACTTTCACTTGCCCATTACATAGTTCTGTGGTTATCTCTAGTGACCAAAACAAGTGTCCTCATGGACACTTAGTCTGGGAAAATCCTCAGGTCTGCTCCACCAGCCCTTAATGATGACTTGGTGGGCTAAACTATAACCTCCATCTGGGCAGAAAGAGTGATCACTTTTTATCACCTACAGAAGCTAACCAGATAGAGGCATAACTGAGTAGTTGTGTTACTGAATGTGTCATCTGCCGTCACATTGATTCAGAATTTTAAATGACAGTTCTTAATTTGTGGGAGCATCCAGGCTTTGGACAAGCAGATTTTTAAAGTAATAGCTTTTCTATGCTTCTGTGGTTTTTATATTTTCTTGATTATTTAACAATAATTATATTATTAACAACAATATTATTGACATATTGACTGAGAACATATGATGGACCAGGTACTACACACAGCACAAAGGCCTCAGTTTACAGAATAAGATTGAGGCTTCTGTTAACAGCAGAACGATGATACCTACTGTATCCCCCACGTTTTCCACGTTGCCTAAAAATTAAAATCAATCCCTGGGAAAATCATAACTGGGAAAAGATCAGCTGGCCTGTCATGACTTTCTGTGTGTTACAGGAATCTTGATTCAATTGTCTAGTAGAGCTTGTGAGTGTAGACACAGAAGGGGGTTTGAGATGGGTGGTAAGGCTCTGAGAAACTTCTCTTCTACTTCTGTTTCTGTTTATTGGTTTGATCTTTCTTCCACTGATGGCTTTTCTAATTGATCGATGGCCTTTGATGTCTTCTCATACTCCAGAGAACTAAAATGTACAGGTTTATGTGGTGTGGGGACAGACTGTTGGGTGGACAGCTTCATGCATTGTAGACGGATGTGCTGGACAGTGTTGTTACTGGTTCCTTGCCTTAGCTTCTCTAGCCATTTTCTCTGGTCTGATGAGTTTCCTCTGCTAGGAATTCTCTAATATCCTTCCTGAGTGCAGTAAGAATTCCTACAAGAATTCTCAGAGCCAAGTAGGGAGAGGAAGCTTGGAGTCCCACCTTTCAGAAGGTAGATTTTCTCTTAATCTCAGTGTAGGCTAGCCTAGCATCCCAGAGTCTAATTCAGCATCTCTAGAGAGAAAGCCTCCAGTCTTCTGCTGGAGTGTGGGAGTGGCAGTGGCTCTCCCATCAAGTAGGGGATGTTGTCAGGGGATGTGAAATTGTCTTACTCAGTATTCTCAGAGGTCTTCCTCTTGGAGCCCTGTTTTCACGTGTTTTCAGACACATCTGAGGCATCCTGCTCTTGAGCCTTCCTGGTATTCTGTGCTGCAAATTGGCTTGCTTCAGGAATTCCCAAATCACCCATTTAAATTTCAGCTTTATCAATTCCGCTAAGTCAGTTCCACTTGTCTGTTAACCCAGTGGCTTCTAAAGTTTTGCTGCTGTCAGTGTGTGTGTGTGTGTGTGTGTGTGTGTGTGTGTGTGTGTGTTTTTTCTCTTTGTCCTTGTGGAGATGGGCTTTTTTTGAGCCTTTGAAGCATTTTGTGAGCAAGAAGTGGTAAGTCCATGAGTATATTCAATATGCCATGTTTAACTGAAAATTCTCCAGAGCAGGTGTTGATACATTTCATTTCGTATATGTTGTATTGGAAATATTTACAGGGCACAGACTAAAGCCAAACTGAAATGCAGAATCACAGTGGCACTTCGGTGATATTCCTCTGCTCTTTACATTCCTCTTCTCTGTCTTGTCGGTTGCATTCCTCTCTTGTTTAAATGAGGTGATTTCCCCAAACTAAAATTTTGGATTTTTGCTCATGGGAAAAGCTGGACCTCCCACTGCGGGCACATGGCATGGCAGAGGAGAGCACCCCAAGGGCCCCTCTGGCGCCTGTGCACTCAACAGTGTGGTGTGAGCTGTGCACACACATGTTGCTATCGAGAAGCCTACTTACTCCTCCCACATCCAGTCCCAAATCTTCTTTCTTGTCACCCCAAGCTACTTTTCCTCTTCTAGTTCTCACTCAGCCCCATGGTGTGTTACCTGAGCTGTGCTGGGTGAGGAATGAGGATTTCTGGGGTGGCCCCATATTCTCCACCCTGTTTCTCTGTCTTGCTCATCCTCACTAGTGAATTGCTCAATGCAGCACCTGGGAACCATTCTCGATCTTCCCTTTCCCTCTTTTGCTAAGCCATTTTCAAATTCTGTTGATTCCACCTCCAAAATATACCACTAGTCTTTCCTCTCACATGGGCGCTCATCACTCTAGGAAAAGCCCTGATTGTTTCTCACAAAACTAAAATTGTTTAGTAATGTCTCCATGTTTCCCCCTGTGCACTAGGATTAGATATTTCCCACATGAAGTGATGTTTTAAAATAAATACATGAGGTCTTCTCACTGCCCTGTCCTTTAATGCCATCCCATGGATGTAGCATAATGCTAAACACTAACCATCGTCTAGAGGCCTGTGTGGGTCGTCATCATGGTGTGGTCCTCTTTCCTGCTGTTGTGCCTACTAACCTCCATCTCACCCTTCAAATCGCCAAATAACCTTGTCAGGAAGGCCTCACTGGCAAGTGTCTCTAAATTATCTTGAGACTGGGCGTAGTGACTCATGCCTCTAATCCCAGCACTCTGGGAGGCCAAGGCAGGTGCATCACCTGAGGTCAGGAGTTCAAGACCAGCTTGACCAACATGGCAAAACCCCGTCTCTACTAAAAATACAAAAACTCAGCTGGGCATGGTGGCACGTGCCTGTAATCACAGCTACTTGGGAGGCTGAGGCACAAGAATCACTTAAGCCTGAGAGGCAGAGGTTGTAGTGAGCCGAGATCGCACTGCAGCACTCCCACCTGGGTAACAGAGTGAGACTCCATTTCAAAAAAAATTTTAAAAAATTTTAAAAAATAAATTATCTTGAGTGATTCTTTCCATCATATTACATCATTTCCACGTGGTATTGATTTGAGATTTTGTCTTTCTGTGCACTCCCCACGAGAATAAGAGTAACTCACACACAGTTGGCTCTACTAAGTAATACATTAATAGATAGATAATGGCTATCTGCTGACATTAAAAATATTAAATATCTCAGGAGAAGAACTCACACAAATCAAGATATATTGTGTAGACAGTCCCCAAAATAATGTTGAAACTCTTGACTTGGATAGGAGTATTCTCCAAACGCTATCACTTTTCAGTAGTGAACAAAGATTTGCTTAAAGTGATACAGTGTTTTTTGAGTTGGAGCCAACCCTAGAAATTGAGACCAATAATTTTTAATTTATGTTTTAACATCAGCATAAATGTTTAAGTCACGTTTATGTTGTTCTTGAGAAATCTTGGGAATACCCAAGAGACAGATGGAAATTCAGGACTAGAGTTCAAGGGAGAGGTTCGGGTATGAATTATGATCAGAGCCCAATTACCATAGAGGCTCTGTTATTAATTTTATAAATATTTATTGAGCACTTACTCTGTGCCAAGGGGAAGTGCCCAATTCCAGCTCGAGTTATGAAAGTGAATGAAATTATTGAGAGAGAAGAAAAGACCTATGTTGGAACTGAAAGAAATAATCACATATTTGTAAAGGGGTAACTATATTTAGCAGAAGGAGTGGTAAAAGAGGGTGAAAAAATAATTTTACAGCAGAAATTCTGCAGAACACAGGAGGGGAGATGGGAACACAACACCAGGTGCTGCAGAAAGGGTGCAGATCCAAGGAGGCTGGGTCTGATCATTTGCCCTGGGTGTCAGAGGAACAGGAAAAGTGATAGAGTAGAGAGTATACCTCTAGCGTATGACCATTTTAGTGGGAAATAACACAAAGTGTGACTTGAGGATAACTTGTGTAATTGCTGGACACAGGGACTATTTGATTACGCGTAGATTGGAAGAAGTATCCTTGGTCAGAGAGTGACCCCAAGGGTTCAGATCCAAAATGGAAAGATCATATGTTTGATTTTTGCTGTGAAAATAGGAGGTGGTGTCTCGGGAAAAGTGTAGGGGAAATAATTGTCAGGATACAGGATTGACACTGAGAAGACAGAGGTTAAGCCTGTATATTGTTACAGGACCAAATCAAGAGACTATCAAGAGACTGGTGAAAACAGCCAGGATGGTATTGAAACCAGTCACCATCAGTGTAATGGCTGCCTCTATTTGAAGAGATGTATCCAAGGATTAAGCCTTAGCGCCTAACCACTGTCCCATCAATACTGAAATCACTGTGTGTATGAAACAGCATATGATTTTATTGAAATTCAACATTAAACAACTGTAAAATTAATTATTATTACAGAGAACATAGACAACTTTCCTTGACTCAGAAACAAATTCAATTGTCAGTTTAGGGGCATAAATTGAAACATTGCTTATTAGAAAAAGATGATATAACAAGCGGAGTTTCAGACGTTCATGGAAAATATGAAACATGACAGCATAAAAGTAGGTATATAATATAAAGTTCATTTTCAAGTTGAGATAGAGAAAAGTTTAAAGAAAATTAGAAATGACCAAACAAAATCAAGAGTTTGAACATTCTGAATTAATGAATAGGCTAAGAATTCACAGTATAGGAAAATCAAACTTGGATGTATTTCTATTGTTACATGCAATTCAGAGAAATTGCTACATCCTTGGGAGACTCTTAAAATGAAATGAGCAAAATACCAAGAGGAGTGATCAGCAATTTACGCCTAGTGTTCCATTATTGGAACATTCAGCATGTGGGAGTTATTTATACCCTGCTGCTCAAGGTCATCGCCAATGTCTGATTGCAAAAATTCAAAAAATTGCAACCTCAGGCATAAATGGGTTAATGAGCCAGGGCCAGAAAACCATCAATAAAGCTTAGGTTTTATTTTTGTGAGGTTGGATATTTCTTCGTTACTGTTTCCCACCAACCACCATGGCATTACCTGGAGCCTCTGTACATTTCTTTGCTCCTGAATCACCATCTTCTTCTTTCCATAGTCTCATCTGAAACCACCACCTCTCATGTTTCCTTCATGGCTCACCTTTTCACATTTTCTTTTTGCATTTGAATCTTCCTTGGGAGGGTGATTGACTCCATACTCTGTGGTCTCTTAGCCCAACAATCCTGCCCCAAATGTCCCAGAATCCTATAGGACCATAGAGTATAGAAGTCATATAGTTGTATTTCCTAAAACTTTAAATTCAGACTACAAAATTAGCTCCTACATTTTTTTTTTTTAACTGATGAGGTCAACTGAGTCAACTTTTTCAACAGTTTCATGTTGTATTTACTTACTCAGAAGACAACTTGCCTATTCACCAAGTGATCTCCCTTCAAGCTCACACCTTTGCTGGGTGAAGCCTTCCTTACTCAAGGTGGCACCTTCCACCACTAACTTCTCCCTCCGCTTGATGCCAGGGACAAGTCATGTAACCCTTTCCTGTGTTTAATTCATTTTGTATAGCTATGGTATAACATCTCTTACATCGCCATTATAAAATGTGTCAAACTATATTAGAGTTACATTTCATGAAATGAAATTCCCTAATATTAGAGAAAATATAACTGGTTGTTAGAGTCCAAGGCAGTGCCTGGCACACAGCAGATTCACAATGCTTGCATGCACTTGGCTTACATTAAAGACTCATGCAAATTCTGCATCCCACATCTACATATAAGCATTTTTATATCAACGAGTAATTGTTGCTACCTATAACTTTGCATTGTAAGCAGAGGCCTGAAAAGTATTCAGTATTTATTTCTGGGCTTTTCTAAAAAGTGCTATGTAGACCAGTAGTACACCCACTGGAGTGTCAGCCGCTGTATACCATATCGCATAACAGACACAGAACACTACCTGATTTAATGAATTGTCATCAAAGCCTTATCCTTTAAGAGACACAAGACAATTCTAGTTAGAGAAGTCTTAACCGTGGGGCCTATCCTAGGACAGTCATTTTGGAAAAAGGTTTGTTGGAGTTGTTGGCTTTTGAAAGGGACTCTGAAAGTCAAAACTGGGTGGTGAGAAAAGAAGGAAAAAAGGAAGACTGTCAAGCTGGTGTGGGTCTGACACCCCATCCTCATGTTTACCACTTGCTTGTGTTGGAATTCTGTATGTAATTTCATCTGGAGACTTTCCATTTTCTGTAAAGAGAATGGTAATTTTAAAGGTTTTAAAACATCTCCATTAATTTACACCCCCTCCTCCTAGATGACTGGCGCTTATGTAAAACATGAGAAGCTCCCCCTCACTCAGTCAATTGCGAAACAACACAGGGCCTTTGAGGTCCGGCATTCACTCTTCATGGTGTCCTCGCCACCTTCCACCTGGAGGGCTCTGTTGGCAGCAGATTCAGGATGGGGTTCTTTGATCTTGAGAATTCTTGATCCCGTGGGGTTAACAAATAAGTACTAATTATGGTAATGAGTAAAATTTTACTTATTACTAATTTAACTAGCTTTATTAGTTACTTAGGAACTTCAAATAAGTACTGATTTTGCCATGCACAGAATAGTACACACTCTTCTGATGGTGTGTGCATCATGTTAAAAGTGATGAGATCAAGGGAGCTGAAAGGGTCCCTGCAGCTGTTGAGGTGAAAGGTAGAATTGGCTAGGCAGCGACAAGGAGAAAGTCAGGTCTAGCAGAGTAAAAGGATTCCAGGCAGAAAAAAAAGCCTACACAGGAATAGGGAAGGAGGAAGGCGGTCGCAATGTTGACAAAGCCACAAGTGTCATCGGCTGGTCATGTCCCGTGAAAAAATGGGATTACATAAAAAAGGCAGGTGGTGGCCAGATTGAGAAGAGGACTGCATGCCAAGAAATAGCATGGTGACCTCCCTTTCTTCCCATAGGATGGCGTGGGTGTGCAGCTGTCAGGAAGTTAGAGGACTGGCTATTTGTGGCTGAAATGGGCAGCACTCTCTGAGTTTAAGTCTGGATAAAAATGCCAACAAAAGAAACTGGCATGTTCAGTCCTACATGAATCCACCTTCTCTTTGTTCTTCTTTAATTTTTTTGTTTGTATTTTATTCTTAATATCATAGAATGCATCACATAAGCCCTGCCTTTTCCGTAAACCGTCGTCTTTGAAACGTTAGCACTAAAAAAAAAAAAAAAAAAAAAAAAAAAGGAGAGAATAGATATTCCACCAAGAAAACAATGTTTTAAAGAGTGACAGGAAGTATTACTCATGAAGATTCACATGTACATTTGAGTTTTCAGGAATCTGCATATTACAGTCTGTTTCTTTAGAAAACCTCCTTTTAAAAATTGTTTTCAATTCCAGTATGATCCACATTTATGTGCGTAGTAAACATGTTTTTGCATATTACATGTATAAATTTTTGGGAAAAAAATACCTGATCTATAATTATCAGAATATTATAAAGGATCCTAGTCTCTGGAAGAAGAAAACTCTCTATGTATTGAGACAGCCCCAGCCCCCAAATTCTTTTCTCAGGATAAAATATTCAGGAAGCATTGAGTCTTTTGTGTTACTAATGATTCAGACATGGTATCTTTGCCTGAATCTGTTATTCATGTTTTATCTAACATTTTCCAAGAAAAAAAGTGCCATCTGTGGACATCTAAAAGCCAAATGTAACTATTGGGTGGTGGGGCGGGAGGAGATGAATATTATGAAAAGTACAGCGTTTGGCTGTGACAGGAGAAAAGCACGTCTCCGATTAAGGGTTTCCACCTAGAGGCTGCAGCTGGTTAAGCCTTTATGCCGCGGACACAGGGTCCCTATCAGCCCCTGTTTGGGATGCGTCCCCTCTCCCTAGGTTGGCACCCTGAGAACTGAGATCTATTCACTTGTCCGGAATAGAAGCATTGTTTGTATTTCATTGGCTCCATGGGTTTCTCTGAGCCAGCTTGGAAGAAATCATTAAAACGGAGGCAGAATTGAACTTGACTTTCTCAGTAATCCTGACAGAGTAGGCCTGTGCCTGTGTCTCACGTGAAGTGAGCTTCGTTTGTGTTCATTAAAAGTGAGCCGAAAACAAAAACAAGTTGTAAAACTTAAAAAAATAATAATATTAAAAAAAAAAAACACTTTCTAAACCTGGTGGTCATAATTTTTTTCATTAAAATTCGTATTTTTGAGCTTCTCTTAAAGTTATACTACATTGGAAATGTATATCACAGCATTTAGAGGAAACATGTCAAATACAGGAATATGTAGTTCTCTGTGATGAACTCTTGCATATATCCAGGTTAGCTACACACACACACCAAGCACACTCATACCCATACACACACGTGCACATAACACACGCACACATACACATGCATCTACATACATACTCAGTGTTTCTGTTCAAAATTCTAATAAGGTAGGCCAGGCACAGTGGCTCATGCTTATAATTCCAGCACTTTGGGAGGCCAAGGCAGATGGACTGCTGGGGTTCAAGACCAACCTGGGCAACATAGGGAGACCGTTTCACTACAAAAAATACAACCATTAGCCAAGTGTGGTGGTGCATGCCTGCAGTCTCTCAGCTCCTTGGAAGCCTGAGGCATTTGAATCAGTTAAATCCAGGAGGCAGAGGTTGCAGTGAGCCAAGGTCACGCCACTGCATTCCAGCCTTGGTGACAGAGCAAGACCTTTTCTCAAATAATAAAACTAATACTACTAATAATCATGATAATTTTAATAAGGTAAAGCTTTCTTCTAAAATTCTCAAACATTTCAAGGCTTATTTCCTTTTTAGTTCGTTCATTTAATTTCCATCTTTTGAGGCCTATCCTATGTAAAGATGTGCTAAATTAAAATAAAGAGTAAAGATCCAAGAAATAAGGCAAAAAAAAAAAAAAAACTGGAATGAAATTGAGGGACTAAGATGCTGATAATTTAGTAGGTCAGATATTTATTGATCGTTTTGCATTTTCCTTTTTGTCCATTGTTACATCATCGGAACTTTGCCCTTTTCTGTTTGTGTGCCTTGCAAGACACCATGTGTTAAATGCACTGTGGTTACATAGTTGTGTGCTAGTGACTAATTAAGGACTCATCCCTCCATTCATTCATTAGTATCTGTAGGACTTCACCATTACCTCATGTGATTCTCAGCCTAAACACTGGGGCACAAGAACTGTCTCTTTGCTTATCTTTCTCAATCAAAGTTAGTTTGCATTCCACCCTCCCCACAACTGGCAGGGAACTCCATCTTGGCCATGTTCTACCCCGTCCCCTCCCTTCCAGGAGCTCACACAGGAGCCCAGGGCTTCCCACCAGGCAGGGCTCATGGCTGCCTTCATCTCAGTTGCTGAGCAACCATCACCCTACTCTGCATTTTAAAATTCATTAAAAACAGAAAGCTGACATTTGATTTTTCTTTCACATTGCAAGTGGGAGAGCAAAAGTGTTTTATTTCTAGACACTGTGTGTATGTCATTTCTACATTAATGCATCACCACGTTTTATTTAGCAAGTTTTTTTTCGTTCTAGTAACTGGGCAGTATCTGGGCAACTGTTCCTGTTCTCATATATTAGCTATTACCATAGGCGCTACCAGCCGTGACTGGGATGGATTGAAGCATGTACATTTCTAAGAAATGCCCTTTATTGCACACGTCCCTTGAGAAACTCTTTGAATTGCATGTCTGGAGCAGAGAGGTGTGGTGTGAGCAGAGCTTCTCATTAGACCTGACGAGACCCCACTTCAATTGCTGACAGAATGGAGCCACCCAGCTGGTTCATAGACAACAAGTACCCATTAGTGAAATATGATTCACATTCTCAACTCTGTCTCTCCTCATTTGGTTTATATCCTAGTGAGAAATTTTCCAGATGTTGTTTTTGAGTCTAAGCATGCTCGACTGGGTGAAGCGTCTATATTCTTCCATGTTGACATTAGAGAGCTCAAAGTGACCTTAAATTGGGTCTTAAATTAGTAACTCAACTTTTAAGAATAAGAAAACAAAGACTGAGAGGCAACATGACTTAGAAGTCAGCACTAGGTCTTAGGTCTTCAGTAGGTATGAGGGAAAGAAAGCTAGTTGGGAATGAGAAGAAATGTCTTCTTTCCAGCTCAGTCACTTAACTGTTGTCCTCATCTTCCCGTAGGATGGAATGCTGGACTGGAAGGGTGTTTCCCAAATGCCAGTCCATGAACTGGTTGGTGACTGCAATGAGGTTGTTCAATAGCTTGTGAAAAAAAAAATCAGGCGGTTGTCGTAAATTTTTCACAACATTTTGTATTCATGTATGTTGTTACATGTAACTATTTCTGTTCTTAGATTTTTTAAAACTGTACTTCATTGATAAAAGGGTGGCAGCAGTAGACAGGATCAGTGTTTAGATAACTACCACCTACTGACAATGCCAGGCCTTGATTAATTTTTCTTTATTTTAGAAAAAAAGGCTGCAAATTTCAAAATTTTACAATCTCTAATCTAAATAAGCTCTAGGATTGCTTCCATCTGCCAGTTTGAAAGGACAAATACTAAGTACATTTTTCATTTTCCGGACTACCAGGGACACTAATGTCAAAACATGAAAAGTATAGCTTTCATCTTAGTGAGATTCTCTATGTGAAAAGCCTTTTAATTGGTGGGATTTTCTACAAGTTACCTGTAGATATGTATTTGGATGGTAGGCTTCTAGTTTTGACTAAGTTTCTAGAATAGTATTTATCTGAGTCAATCAGTTAAAGGATGCAAAATTAGCAAAGGAAAACAAGTTAAAGAAAAACGGAGAGAAAAAGAAAAAAAAAAAATATATATATATATATAAATAGGGAAGTAACAGAGTCTTTTTTATCACAATAAAGGACACTCCTTCTCCTACATAGTCTTTGAAATCATGACTTTTATGTTCCCTTGACAAGACATATTCTTTCTTATAATTGAAAAGGAATTCTTAAAGTCCTGTTATTGCATTACAGCTCCACAAATGCAAGTTTCAACTGCTGTTTTATAACAGAAGACATACTGCTAAAAATCTCTCTAAGATAGGAATACAGTTGACTTTATTCCTCTTTCTTCCTAACAGTACATCGATGATGTTAGAAGAATGTTTTCTGTAGATAAGATGTTTGGTTATTAAAGCAAGTTAGTGTCTTCTCACCCTCAGAGACTCCTACTGAAAAATTATCTGAAGTCCAGAAGTACGTAAGAACAGTTTGAAGAAAAGAGTTTGTGAAGGAGGTAGACATTTGCAGGGCTCTTTGTCAGTTCCCCCCTTACAAAGTCAGGTTGCCTCATGTTCAACTTGCCTAAAGCCTGCCTTTTAGCTAAGGATACGACCATATGGAGAGATGTTTAGTATGATGGGATATTTACTGTTCTTATGCCGTGACTTGTAGATCACTTTTGACATTTCAGCAAAACTTCTGTCTATCTAATTTGAGTAAACATTCCTTGGAATGCTCAAAAGTATACAGAAGATAAAACTGAAAATAAATACATTCAAACACACAGTGAAATTTTCAAAAGTAGCTAAATCCTTCTCATTTGTCCTGCACAAACTGCTATATGTTTGTAGACAAAATTCAGTGATGCTGATTTAGGTAAAATAATTTTAAATGAATTGCATTACTTCAAAGAAAAAGGGAATAAAAGAGAAATAAATTTAACAGTTGGATATAATGATAGCGGATTAAAGAAAAGAACCAAAGAAAGGTATCGATCTTTTGGATTTCTTTGTTTTTTTCCCCTATCTGAGGTGCTTAATTCATGCCAGCTAAAAATAGGCAAATGACTTTTCCTGAAATACATGTACAAGGATGATTTTCCTGGATAAATCATTTAGTGAATAGAACACACACAATTCAGGAATCTATCATAGCAAGAAAATTCCCCAAATGTAATGAACAATGCTATTTGAACATGAATTTATTAAGGAAGGAAATGTGTTCGTATTTTAAAATGTTTTTGAAACTTTTATTTCAGTGTGGCTCTTTCTGTTAATAGTAATTGCCTGAAGAGATTTTTTCATTTAGGGAAGTTTAAAGCAGAACTCAAGACAATCTAGTTTTTCCTTAAGTCAACCATTTCTTGTAGAAAATATGGTCTGAGGGACCAAGAAGACAACACTGCTGCAAAACATTTCTTTCCTGAGATCCATGTGCGTTTCCAAGAATGATAGTCTTGAGACCTTGTAGATATGCTCGTATTTACTCACTGAATTCAAAAGATCTTTAATACTTCAATATGTTGAAGATTTTGTGATTTTCACTGTTTAACTTTACAATTGAGCAAAACAAAGTGGAAAATTGCCTTTCTTCAGATAAGTGTTTTTGTTTTTGTTTTTCTGGGCTACTCATATAATTAATGAGATATTATTAGCTATTGATTTATTTTTCTCTCAACATTTTAGAAAATTGGTCAGATACTGTGTTTCCTATTTGTGTTTTCCTAAAATTCAAAGATGAACCCGTTTTCACACTAAGATATAACAGAAGAAAAATTTCCTGAATTATTGTCTGTTTACAGTTCAAAGTTAGAAACTTCATGTTTTTTGTTTAAAATGACTGAGAGGTATATAACCCACCAGTTTCCACTATAAAATCCTAAGAAGAAAAAAAAGTTGGGTTTGAATGTCTAAAAGTTGATATCACAGAAGTTTTTTTTCACAGCACAATCCCAGACTTGACATGGAATCTAACAGTAGAGGATGAACATAAAAGTATCAAAGAAACAAAGAGCAGTCCTCTGCCCCTCCTATGAGAAAGCCGTGCCCAGCATGCTGGCTTGGGGAGGGAGTGAAGGGGCTCCCGCAGATGGGCTGAGGCAGCATTGGATGTGACACACAGTGGCAGGAGAAGCGCTTTGCCCAGGAAGGAGGAAAAGGATCAGGAGCCCTCCTGGTGCAGGGCTGGTGAAGTAGCAGGTGGGACTTGACTCAGGAAGCAGGGCTCAGACACTGGACCAAATTGAGAACTAGCTAAAACAAGTCTGGGGCAGAAGCAGCTTTCTATAAGATACCCCCTCCAGTGTGCCATACCAGTTTATCGTTGCCATAGCAACACCCAGCCGTGGTCACTCCTTTCCATGGAGACCACCTGTCCACACAGAAGTTACCACCCTCATCCTAGAAATTTCTGCATTAACCCCTCCTTATTTTGCATGTAATTGAAAGTGGGTATAAATATGAGTGTAGAACAGCCTCTGAGCTGCCACTCTGGGCACACGGCCTGTGGCGTAGCCCTGCTGTGCTGGGAGCAGGACCTCTGCTGCTGCTAGGCACTGCTGCTTCAGTCAATAAAAATTGCTGTGTGACACCACTGGCTCGCCCTTAAATTCTTTCCTGGGTGAGTGAGGCCAACAATTCTCCCAGGCTAAGCCCCAATTCGGGGGCTCGCCTTTGCTGCATCATGGGGACTGGGAGAAGGAAAGGCAGGTGGACAAATGCCAGCACAGGCCGCATGGCAGCAAGGAATCTCACGTGGCTCCTGATGCCCAGAGAGGAGGAGCCATGGGAGTGAGTGGTAAGAGAAGACTTTGGGAACTAGCACATGAGACAACATCCTCACTTGGCTTGATGAGGAGTTCACACTTCATACAATTCCAAAGGCGCCCTGGAGAGTCTTCGGAATCAGAAGGATGGGAATTGATGTGTCCTCTGTGATTCTTTCTGTTCCTGCGAGTTTGAGGGAAGACGTCTCATAAATGGGAACCACTGAAGGGCAAGCCATGAAATGAAGGATAGAGCCCAGTTGGCTGCCTCCTTTTAGTTTAGAAATTGGGGCAAGTATCTTTTTAAAAGTGTTGAGAAGGTGAGCGATAAAGCCACATGTATCTGGAAAGAACCTTGGGCTCTTGGGCAGATTGTTGTTTTAGACAGAAATCATGAAGATGCGTTGACACACTGTAAATCATCAGGGAGCAAGGGTGAAGACAGGAGGGAAAAAGAAAACTTCAAGCAGCGAGAAGTCAGAGACAGGAGAGAATGCGATAGGATTCATTATGGTTCACAGCATAAGCACGAAGGAGCTTTCACTGGTGGGTTTTTCAGCTCCAAATTGCATCCTAGAAAAGGTCAAGTTTTTATCTGTTATATCTACAGGGCATATACAAAAAGAAATTTAAGAAAATCTCACACTCCTTGGTATTTTGAATGGATACTTATTGCTACCTCAGTTTTCCAACCAGATATTAAAGTAAACAACTGTAAAACAGGATGATTTTTCTAGATGTCCTTCTTCTGATTTCTGTAATACAAAATTTCCACGACAATATTTTCTCCATATTCCATGCTTTTTATTGCCTTAATTCTGGTATATTTTTAGTCATTTCTTGACTCATCATGATCTTCTGCATAATTGGTTTTATGTCATTCTACTGCATATCACAGCCTTAGTTTTATGACTCTATATTCATTTTCTTAACATTATTTTCAGTAGGAAAAAGAAAATAGAATGAGTCAAGTCAATCTGATATTGAAGTTTAAAAATATAATCAGCTCTTATGGTCTATCCCAGATTAATAAACTGCAGAAGGCAAATGAATAGAAACGTCAATTATCAATTTTTTATAGCCAAAGAAAATTTGAAAAAAAAACATAATAGAGTTTTCATAACAAGGTAATTATAATAGGCCAGTAACTCAATTCCTTGGGGAAATGCTTCCCTCTTACTCCAGGAAGGATTCAAATAAGACCTGATTTGCTTTTATTTCTTCTCCAATCTTTTTTTCTAATTTCTCTTCTTTCTTGTCCTCTGTGTATTTGATGGAAAGAGCAATTATAACAGGAGCAGTTACCTTTCAAAGCAAGAAGAAATATCTGTGTTCCATAGCTGAGGGTATTTGCATTTCTAATACCTTAGGTGTTTGGATATATTTTATTAAGAAAATCATCATGTGCATAGAATTGTTTGTCCTGATATTGCATTAAATAAATAGTAAACACGTTTCTGAACAAAACTGAATTACCCTCATATATTTACGTATTCTCCTACTGTTGGACTTCCAGGTTTTAAACTTGTCTCTGCTTAACTATTTCATGCCATAATGAATATTATCTAAAGACAAATTCTTAGGAGTGCAAAAAAATAGACGATTTAATATGAACATATTTATGTTGGTTGCTCCATGAGGACTGATGGCTCCACAAATACGGAACAAATGATCCCTGACATCACCAGGGCTGGGGTTGCATCTGTTTCAACATAACTATTTTAGCTTTTCCTATTACGAGTTCTAATGGTTTGCTATCCTAATAGATTTTGAAATGTTATAGTATCTCTTGGTATTTTGCTATTAATATACTCATTATAAAAATGTTTCTTTTGAAATGTACATGTGAATGCACACTAATTTATGTAGCAATACGTGAACAGCCCCCTCTTCATAAAGAAAATGTTGCCAATCTTATTGAACTGAATATTAAACCTAATATTTCTTAGACTGAAACTAACATTTCAGTTATTGTTATTCTGTGTTTAGATAATATTCATTATAGCATGAAATAGTTAAGCAGATAAAAGTTTAAAACCTAAAAGTCCAACAGTAGGAGAATACGTAAATATAGGAGGGTAATTCAGTTTTGTTCAGATACGTTTTTACTATTTATTTAATGCAATATCAGGACAAACAATTCTATATTTCTTAACAATTCTAATATTTCTTAAACTGAAATGTTAATTATAATAAGAAATATTAATGGATAAACAATTTTTAATCAATAAGAAATTTAATCAGCTGTTTTAAATTTTAGATATGGTTCAGTTTCTTAAATGACTGTAAAATAGTTGGTTGAAGAGAAAATATGATTTACTACTTAAAATCTTCCATGAGTGTGTGAAATTTATCTAAACTATTAAGCTGATTTGTTGGCTAGTCAGATAATTGCCAGTCCTAGTCACTAAAAGTTAATGTTAACATGGTTTAGACCAACCATAATTATGCAGTTTCATTCTATCACTTGAAATAATGGGAATGCTAGTTATCTTTGCATGTCATACAACTTTTCACCTTCATTTCCTATATACCTCAATTTGTAATCTTATACTTACTACTATACATATAAATTATGCTATTTTTACCAGCTGTCCTACTTTTAAGATTATTTAGAAAATGAGGAAACTCTTTAATCTTCTGGCATTCATAATATACCTCTTGCAAATGTAAATAAAGAGAAAAATAGGTATACACATTTAAAGAGGCATATATGATTTTATCTACTAAAACATTTTTATAGGTTTATGATTTTATCCACATCTATATGAAATATGCATTTTATCTTTTCAAAGAGGAGGGCAATTTGCCCAACTCTAAATTATTAAATATTTAGTTTCTGAACTATGGAAAAAGAATATTGTAATCAAATAATGTGCTTCTAGGATCCCATAAAATAATCACTCAAAACTCATAAATATTAGAACAATCTATACATAATCAACTGCCATTTAAAGAAATGATTTGGTTTCATTGGAAATATTTTGAAATCCTCTAGAAGTACCATTTGACCCAGCCATCCCATTACTGGGTATATACCCAAAGGATCGTAAATCATGTTGCTATAAAGACACATGCACACGTATGTTTGTTGCAGCCCTGTTCACAATAGAAAAGGCTTAGAACCAACCCAAATGTCCATTAATGATAGACTGGATTAAGAAAATGTGGCATATATACACCATGGAATACTATGCAGTCATAATAAAGGATGAATTCATGTCCTTTGTATGGACGTGGATGAAGCTGGAAACCATCATTCTCAGCAAACTATCACAAGGACAGAAAACCAAACACTGCATGTTCTCACTCATAGGTGGGAATTGAACAATGAAAACTCTTGGACAGAGGGTGGGAAACATCACACACCAGGGCCTGTCATGGGGTCAGGGGAAGGGGAAGGGATAGCATTAGGAGAAATACCTAATGTAAATGATGAGTTAATGGGTGCAGCACACCAACATGGCACATGTATACATATGTAACCTGCACATTGTGCACATGTACCCTAGAACTTAAAGTATAATAAGGAAATCTACGTTTTTCGGCATGTATTTCCACATATTATGAATAATAGCCAGGGAAAACGTAAAATACCCTCCCTCTCTTTATCCCTGCATTGTTTCTGCTATTTACTCACCTTTCTCTCCTCTGAATTGGGAAGCATGGATCCGGGCAAGATTTATGGCATGGGTAGGGAGGGACTATGTCATTTGTGAGAAAGGAGAGAGAAAATTCCCAAAGTAGAGAGAATGGAGATGTGTGAAAAGGAAGATAGGAAGCAACTCGGGAGTCAGAAAAAACGTGGCTGCAGGAGGACTCCACTGATTTTCTGGGGAGTGGGTAATAGGAAGTTCATTTTCTGTTCCTTGATGTTTATTTGTACTCAGTGGTGAAGAATTTTCCATTTTTACCCCCAGAAATATCTAACACAGGCATTTATTTCTTCCAAGGCCAAAATAGCCGTTCATCTCACAGTGGCCCAGGAAGTGAGCTGAACTAAACCTCTATTATTTGGTAGGAAGAAACTTTGTAAAAATCTCCCAAATGAGCCACAGCAGCCATTACAATGAAAGGCTTTCTCACCCTGTGTGGCTCCTGGGTAGAAATCACTCAGGGCTTCATCTTACCCCATCATTTATTTGCTGTGTCACTTCAGTGAGTTCCTTCAGCTTTCAATGTCAGCTTCATCATCCGTAAAATGGGATAAAGATAGTTACCTCCAGTGGGTTCTTTGGATAACTAAATTGCTTTCATAAGTATATAAATGGGCACATCAGAAACACAATAAATATCAGTTTGGTGATATTAAAAAGATATGAGGCACATGCCAGGGCTAAAATAATTGTTTACAGTTTTTGCCTAGTGACATTTATCTCAATCATTAAATACTTATTTTAGAATATCTAAGTAAATAACCATAAATAATCCTTTTCAAGGAAGTATTGTAAAAATTATATGAACAGCAAAAATATGACATAAATGATATTTGAAATAGAGTTCTACCAAATAGAAATGTGCAATGCTATTATTTAAATCAGATATTTCTTCGCCCAGTATTCTCTTTAGGAACAATTTCATTCAAGAGAGTTGAGATAAATGTGTTTATGTCAAATCATGTTTTTTTTTTAAAGCATTTGATGTTTACAGTAAACTCTGTGGCATTGTTATGAAAAAAAATAGAAGTAAATTACTCTTGCTTGAATACATGACAAAGAAAATTGGAGGTAAATTATTCTTATTATAATAAGAAAACAATTTTTATAGGCCAGATTCAGTGGCTCCCATTTGTCATCTCAGCACTTTAGGAAGCCGAGATGGGAGGATCTTCAAGGACAGGAGTTCAGGACCAGCCTGGAGAATATAGTGATAACTTGTATCTATAAAAAAAATAAATAAAAGTTAGCTGTGTGTGCTGACCTGTGCCTGTGATCTCAGTTACTCAGGAGGCTGAGGCTGGAGGATTGATTGAGCCTGGGAGGTTGAGGCTACAGTGAGCTATGATCTGGCCACTGCACTCCAGCCTGGGTGACAGAGTGAAACTGTGTCTCAAAATAACACTAAAAATAATTTTGATAAAATAATTTGGGTTTGTTGTTGTCTACTATCCCCTTACACACATTTATGCAGTATTTTTGTCAGATTGAATCTTCGTCTCAGTATAGAATAGAAAAGGTGTCATAATTTCTTCTATACTTTAAAAGGTGAGGTAATATATTACAGAAATTGAATCTGGTTCATTCACAATCTAAAAAGTGCTGACAAAATCTCAGGTGTTCATGAAGGACAAGTGGTTTTGGAATCACCTTATGAGTTAGATTTCTATCTTTCCTAATTTGTAGAACAGATAATCAAATGATGTTGTTAGTTTGCTCACTTAGAAGTGGAAATAGGAAATTTTTTTTTTAACTATTGTGATTCTGAGAAAGAAAAACAAAAACTTCTAAGCTGAGATTTTTCTCCTAGCATTGCATAAATGGGCATTAAAAACAAGAAGACGTTGTGGTATCAAAAACCACTTTGAAATTCCATCTCAAGCACACAGCACCACGTGGGCACAGTCAACGAATTTCAGGAGCTGGAAGCTGACAGATCCTTCAAGTTTTAGGTTTTGTTTTGTGTTTTGAGACAGAGTCTTGTTCTGTTGCCCAGGCTGGAGTGCAGTGGTGCAATCTCAGCTCACTGCAACTACTGCCCACTGGGCTCAAGTGATTCTCATGCCTCAGTATCCCGAGTAGCTGGGACCACAGGCTTGTACCACCACACCTGGCTAATATTTGTATTTTTTGTAGAGATGAGGTTTCACTGTATTTCCCAGGCTGGTCTCAAACTCCTTGACTCAAGGGATCCACCTATCTTAGCCTTCCAAAAGTGCTGGGATTACAGGCATGAGCCATGACCTCTGGCCAAGTTTTAGTTTTAATCCATCCTCAAATTAGCTTATGTATATGTACATGTATATGCATATGCCTATATGTATATGTACATGCACATGTGTGCATGTGTGTGTGCATGTATGTGTGTGATTCCTACTTACAGATGGCCAGGAGAGGAACCAGGTTCCAGTGTGTGTAGTGTCCACCCCCAGTCATATGTATTTTGAAGCCTCAGCTGCTCTTTGATTCTAAGTCTGCCAGCTACAGACTTCCAAATTCACAGCCAGCTGTTTAGTAACAGAAGGTACTTGGATTCACAGAAAGTCTTCCCTTTGCTCATTGAGAATAAACATGTTTTCTTCATTATAGAAAGAAGAAAAGCATTGTTTTCTGGCTGCTGTGAGATATTACCACAAATGTAGTGGCGTAGAAACCACAAAGATCTCATCCTGTATTTCCACAGGTTAGAAGCTGACGTCAGCTTCTAACCTGCCGATGGGTCTCCCTGAGCTGACCACATGGTGTTGAGGGGCCTGTGTTCTTTTCTGCAGGATTCAGGGGAGCCGTCTCCAGGCTACCCACATTCCTGAACTTGTGGGCTCTTTTCTCCATCTTCAAAGCCAGCAAGGTTGCATCTTTCTGATTATTTTTTAAATGTCTCCCTCTGACCTGAGCCAGAAAAGGTTCTCAGCTTTTAAGAAATGTTACAACATTTCTTAATACAACAAGGAACCCACCCAGATAATTGCAGGTCATCTCGCTGGCTCAAAATCCTTACCTCTCACACCTGTCAAATCCTCTCAGCAGGTAAGGAAACATAGTCGCAGGTTCTGGGAATTACGTTGCAGACATCTTTGGTGGAGGTCATCGTTCTGCTCTCACGACTGCAAAAAGAGATAAGGCCAACATCTGTCCTCACTCCAGGTGTCCGCACAGTCCATACTCCTTCTCCAGAACACCCTCTATTCCTCGCCTACCTGCATTTGATGTTTCAAGTTTCAGCTTCAATGCCCTCTTTTCCATAGGTGTTTTCTGACCTTTGAATTTTCAGTTTTATTCTGTTTTATCACTGTCATTTTCTCCCTTCGTAACACTTAGTTATTAAGTAAATATTTGAGTACTTATTTGTTTAGTGTTGTTCTCCCTCTTTCACTGAAAGTTCTATGAGGGTAGCTACAGGGTTGGTTTTATTAGAGAGGAAATTTACAATATCCACCATGATACTCAAAGAGATTGCAGGAAAGCAACCCTTTTTGAATGAATACAGGAGTAATTTGTCGAGGCTGATGTGTTGACAAATAGAGTTTTAAATTTTTTAGTATAAAAGTGCAAAGTTGTTATTGAAGACCTAGTTAAAACTTAGAGAATAAAACATTTTGTACATTTCCACGACCTCTGCATTCTTCCATTCTTGTGAAAAAAAGCTTAAGAATGAACTGCTAGAAGAAAACAAAAGTGTGCAGAATGATACATTAAGACACTAAAATGCCATATTGTAACTGAGCTCTTGAAAAGCAAATAGGCAGATGCTTCATTTTTTAAAGCATAATCAGTAACATGAATAAAATCTTAACTATATTGTTAAGATAAGACATAATTCATCAAATAGTCACATCTCATTTTCTTGTGTCATTATAAGAGTAATAATACTAAGACAGCTGGTCATCCCACGAGTCCTAGTAATGGCTGATTGAAAAAAGTTTTCTCTAGAGAAAAAAAAAATGACAGAAAAACACAAAATTTACATTTAATTTGAGAGGCAAACATTAAGAGCCAACCCACAGCAGGACTGGGAGATTCCAATGTCCTTGTTTCTTCTCATCCAGAGTACAGTCACCAAAATGCAAATAGGATTCATTTGTTTTTTTTGTGTGTGTCTCAGGCTTTTTCTGGTTGGCTTGCATAAATGCTATTGAGTATGGCAAATGAATGCAGTGCCCCCCACCCCCCATAATTTCCATGTATAATGGTCATCACCATTAATTAAGACACAATTAAGAGCCTTCTATAAGGTGCACTCAAGAATCTGAACAGCAGCCATGCAGAAGGTTAGGTACATAAACCTGCCTGCATAGTGTCAAGAGTCCATGTATTCAATCATGATTTTCAAACTATTTTTCTTAGCTCTTCAGTTTCTCACATATGTATAGAACTTGAGAAAATTATAGAAATGAAAAGTTTGGTCAAGGGTAAATAAAGGCTTATTTGTATTTTATATTTCAATTTCCTTCTACAGTTGTTGCATATCATGTTCTGAATTTTTTTAATTACGAGAACACTCACCAGTATTTCCTTTGTGCTGTGTATTGGATCACCTCCTCTGGATACACAACGGTACTTAATCCTTACAACAGTCTTTTTAATTGTGAAAAAGTGTCTATAATTGATATGTAAAGTCACTTATTCTCTGAAAGGTAAGACATTGGCCCACGGTTATCTAGGTAGAGAGTAGTGAATGGTATTTGAATTTGTCTGTCTCTGCAGTATCTCATGATACCTTCCACACTGAATATCCAGATAGGAAAAGCACTGTGGAGAAAAAGTCAATTAATAAAACAACTTTCTGACATTTAGTTATGGAAATTAGAAAAGACATGAATGCAAATACTTTAAACCAGCTTAGCCTTTCTTAAAGATGTGTTATTATCAATATTATTTTGAGACAGGGTCTCACTTTGTCACTCAGGCTGGAGTGCAGTGACATAACAATAGTTCACTGAAGCCTCTGTCTCCGTTAACAAATCCTCCCACCTCAGCCACCAGAGTAGTTGGGACTACAAGTGCACGCAACCAGGTCTGGCTAGTTTTTAAATTGTTATGTTTTGTAGAGGTGGTGTCTTGCTATATTGCCCAGGCTGGTCTTGAACTCTTGGCCTCAAGAGATCCTCCCACCTCAGCCTCCCAAAGTGCTGGGATTTCAGACATGAGTCACCATGCCAAGCCAAGATTAATAATTATATAAGGATGGCATAGCAGGCATTTTTATTAATATACATTTCTAAAGAATTTTTCGTTTTTTACCTAAGCAATTATCTCTGAGATTCAGCTTTGTCACTTAAACCATAAGAATGTTGAGTAGAAGGTTTTGGGGTTTTTATTTTAATTCAAATTTTCATTTTTTGTGTTTTTTAAAGTTGTATATTTTTTAAAAATCATGCTTTTCTAAGCAGACTCTAAACACAGCAAACCATATCTGACACTCTAAGCATAATTAACAAAAAAAATTATACTCTGAAAAAGTAATGATCATCAATGTATTGAATAGAGGAACTGTTTTGAAATGTTGGCCAGAATTTTATAACATAACATTAAATTTCATTTTGTCCAGATAGTTAAAAGGGAGCTTTTGCAATTTCAGACTATAATGTTACAGGAAGCAGATCTCATTCAGGCGTTATAATCTCAAATAAATTACTACAGAAAAATTATAAAGAGGATGATTTGTTGATAGAGCTAATCATTCAGGATTTTATGGCACCTCAACATAATTTTCAACAAGTCCAGGGCCCTTGAACTTCTAATAGTCACCATTATTTATTTCATTCAGCTCTTTTATTCCACATTGGTTAAGACTCCTTGTAACCATATTTTACCACAAAATTTGTGACTTGTCTTCCACTGAGGGCCTAGAACTGTCATGGTAAGCCCTTGTAAAGGAAGAGTTTTGTTGCTGATATTCTCTAGTGGAAACCTATAAAAGTCATCTGATTTTCTATCCAAACAGCATGTCATACTTGAGTCTTGAATTTTTGAAAATATTTTAAAAGGATCAAAGCATTTGCTCCCTGAGAAATGGCACTGGATTAACAATATTAAATCTGGACTGCCTTGCCTCTCCAGCCTCATACATTGAGCTTGACTCGAAGTCTTGATTTATGCAAAGCAAAATGCAAGGCTTTGAGCAGGAATCAAAGATAAATTGGTTTGTCTATTGTCCAGTAGCTCCTTTGGTAGCAGAGAGGATTCAGTACTGATGATCACTTATATTTAAATGACAATTGACATTTTACAACATATTCCTATTTGCCTTTTTAATTTGAGTTTCTCAGGAAACTGAGATGCAATAGAATTAGATGAATTGACAACTAATGCCAGCACCAAATCCATTCTTTTCACTCCACCACACTATTCATCTTTATTAAAGCATCTGTGTGCTTTAGAGGTAAAGTTCAGATACAGACCTCAAACTATGAAAAAGCATCCCATGGCCAGGCACGGTGGCTCACACCTGTAATCCCAGCACTTTGGGAGGCCAAGGTGGGCAGATCACAAGATTAGGAGATCGAGACCATCCTGGCTAACACGGTGAAATTCCGTCTCTACTAAAAAAAAATACAAAAAACTAGCCGGGCGTGGTGGCGGGCAGCTGTAGTCCCAGCTACTCAGGAGGCTGAGGCAGGAGAATGGCGTTAACCCCAGAGGCGGAGCTTGCATTGAGCGGAGATCTCACCACTGCACTCCAGCCTGGGCGACAGAGCCGGACTCCATCTCAAAAAAAAAAAAAAAAAAAAAAAGTAAAAGCATCGCATACACTGCCTACATATCAATGACCACAAAAGAAGATGTGTGAATTTAGCATGTTCACGCTATAGGCTAAGTCTAACCTCAAGCAGATATTTGGCATTGTATTTTTTTAATGTTTCTGAAGGTAGGGTCATCCCCAGTGCTGTGCTAGATACGTTCTACAGTCTCATGCAAACATGCGAGAACCTTACGGACAACAGAAACTCAGGCTGAGCTGGGTGCTGGCTCTACCACCTGAGGGATTTTGCCGGACTGCAGAGGACAAGAGCTCACTGTACATGGGGGATTAAAAGTGAACTTTGCTCATTTGCGAAGGATTAGAGGAGGAAGTGAACAACAGTAACTATGTTAAAAAAGATATACACACACGGAAATCCAAAAAAAACCTGAGTGGAAGGAAGGTAAAAACAGTTTAAATTAAAAGGAAGGCAAAATAAGTGATGTTGTTGTTCTGTCTCTCCTGAGATGCTATTTTAACTTTTTGTACTGTGACCTCTGTTATTCCAGTAAAGTCAATGAACTCTTAGAATCGTGTTTCAAAGTTCACATAGAAAGTATAGATTACAAAGAAAACCAATTATATTAAAATACACTTAGTATCCATGTACTCCTTGGGGGTTTACCAGTCCCATCTGGAA
The DNA here is from genome assembly GCF_024542745.1 of Macaca thibetana thibetana. Taxonomy (NCBI): domain Eukaryota; kingdom Metazoa; phylum Chordata; class Mammalia; order Primates; family Cercopithecidae; genus Macaca; species Macaca thibetana. The sequence continues at coordinate 137,940,658 of NC_065585.1, forward strand.
AAGGCAAGCTATGTTGATAATGGAACATTACCTGTTGAGCCATATGCTTAAAGACTCATTACATTAAAATCAAAGCAGCTGAAAAATTCCTTGTGCACGTTCCTGAACGTGTCATATTTCTAGACAGAAGGAAAGTGATTTCTTTCTCATCCCCCAAATCCGTATTTTACGTAACCACAGGTATGGCTCATCTATATTGCCAATCTGATCACACAGCTCTGAAAAGTCTCTTTCCATCACTGCGTAGGGCAAAGTTCAGACTCCTGGCTTAGCACACAGGTCCGCCATGATGTACTCTTGTCGGGCTTGCCAGCCCCTGCTGCCACTTCTCTGGGGCTTACTCTTTGTGCTTCTGTAATAATGAGCTGACATTAACTTAATGGGATGTGGTGCTCTGCACCTCTTTGTATTTGCTACCTTGGACTGTCTGCTTGGAATGACTCCCCTGATCATGCTTCTGGACTGCCAATCATCATTTAAGACTCAGCTCAAAGAACCTCCTTCTGTAAAACTTTCCTGAACTCGGACTCCCAGGGTTCCCTTGCTTTGTGCCTTAATAAAGCCTGAGCATAAATATTTCATCATTGCTGCAGTCCGTCCCCCCGACTCTTGAGGAAAGATAGCATGTTTTATTCATTACTTTATACCCAGAGTCAAGCCAATGAATGGAAGACAATGTATACAGAATTAATGAATGGATAGATAAAATGGATGAAGCTTTCTTTCTTCTTTTTTTGTTTTTTTTTTACTTTGAGATAGAGTCTTACTCTGTTGCCCAGGCTGGAGTTAGTGGCATTATCTTGGCTCACTAGAACCTCTGGCTCCTGAGTTCAAGTAATCCTCCCATATCAACCTCCCAAGTAACTGGGATTACAAGAATGCACCACCATGCACCACCATGCCCAGCTAATTTTTGTATTTTTAGTAGAGACAACATTTCACCATGTTGGCCAGGCTGGCCTCAAATTCCTGGCCTCAAGTGATCCACCTGCCTCGGCCTCCCAACATGCTGGGATTACAGGCACGAGCCACCATATCCAGCTGGAAGATGATTTTTATTAGCCAGGGCTCTCCAGAGAAAAAGAACCAGTGTTTGAGTTGGAAGACCATCAGGCAATAGAACTCTCTCGTACTTGAGAAAGAGTCAGTTTTCCTTCTACTGAGGCCTTCAAGTGATTAAACGAGGCTCACCCACATTACAGAGGGAAATCTGCTTTACTCGTTCTACCAAATGAAATGTTCATCTCATCTAAAAACACCCCCGCAGACACATCCAGAATAAAGTCCGACCAAATATCTGGGCGTCCTATGGCCAAGTCAAGTTGTTGCATAACATTAACCATCGTAATACTGAATTCCTAATACTTTTCAATTTAAAAATCTGTCTGGTTGTATGAAATTACTTGGGAATAACTCAGAATTCACGATGCTCTTACTGGAAAACGCTAGGGCTTTTATACACATTTTTGGACCACAGGAGAACAGGCGATAACCTTGTTCTAGTTTGGCTGGGAACTGCTTGAGGACACACTTTGCATTTTCTTCATCTTTATGTTTTATTTCCCATAGAATACAACAAAAGCTCTCAGTGAATAATTGTTAAATTTAACAGAAAAAGAAATATTTTCACATTAAAAAATAGAAAGCATAGAATAAATATTGTGAGGGGAGATGAGGCTCAAATGAGTAAAACTGAAGCCAAGAACAAACAAATTTTAATATGAACAAAATCTTAGAAATGTGGGAATTTAATGAAGATGGTAGAACTTTCACTGGACGTTTTCTATGAAGGCATGTGCAGGCTAAATATCACCCCCAGTGTGTTCAGTCCTTAATCACTGGAGCCATTGAATAGGTTGCTTGATGGGCAAAAGGGGTTTACAGATATGATAAAGGGTCTTGAGAGAGATTATCCTGATTACCTTGGTGGATCCAGTCCAGCTATGTGAACTCTTAAAAGCAGTAGACAGAGGCAGAAGAACGGGTCACAAAGATGCAATGAGGACTGGACCCAGCATTGCTGTCCTTGAAGATTCACACAGAAGGCTATGACCTCAAAGAATGTGATAGCCTTTTGAGGCTAAGACTGAATGGCCCACAGTTTACAGCCAGCAAGAAAATGGGAATGTGGGCCCCATAAACGCAAGAAACTGGATTCTAAAAGCGCCTGAACTGGCACTGGATGAATTTTCCCTAAGAGGCTTCAGAAAGGATCATAGCCTGAAAAGCCTTGATTTTTGTCTAGTGACACCCGTATTGAACTTCAGACCTACAGAACTAGCAGGCTGAGGCAGGAGAATGGCGGGAACCCGGGGGCGGAGCTTGCAGTGAGCCGAGATCGCGCCACTCACTCCAGCCTGGGCGACAGAGCGAGACTCAGTCTCAAAAAAAAAAAAAAAAAACAAAAAAAAAACAACTTGTGTTCTCTTAAGCCACTATGTTTGTAGTAATGTATGGCAGCAATAGAACAAACGACCACTCTGTAAAACAAATGACTGCAAACGGTGGCTTGACACAGCAGGCATTTATCTATCTATCTATCCATTTAATTTTTTTTTTGAGACGGAGTCTCGCTCTGTCGCCCAGGCTGGAGTGAGAGGCGCCATCTTGGCTCCCTGCAAGCTCCGCCTCCCAGGTTCCCGCCATTCTCCTGCCTCAGCCTCCCGAATAGCTGGGACTAGGGGGGCCGCCATCACGCCCGGCTAATTTTTTGCATTTTTTTAGTATAGATAGGGTTTTACCATGTTGGTCAGGATGGTCTCCATCTCCTGACCTCGTGATCCGCCCGCCTCGGCCTCCCAAAGTGCTGGGATTACAGGCGGGAGCCAGCGCGCCCGGCCTTTGTTTCTGTATTTTTTAGTGGAGACAGGATTTCACCATGTTGGCCAGGCCGGTCTCGATCTCCTCACCTCAGGTGATCTGCCCGCCTCGGCCTCCCAAAGTGCTGGGATTACAAGCGTGAGCCACCGCGACCGGCCTGGCATTTACTATCTCATAGTTTTCGTGGAGCGGGGCTGTGCTGGGTCCTCTGCCTCAAGTCTCGCGTGCTGTGATCAAGGCCTGGGTTCCACGGCCGCCTCCAACTAGAGGCTTGACGGGAGGACTCTGCGTGCAAGCTCACTCAGGTTGTCGGCAGAATCCATTACCTCCGGGCATGAGGACGGAGAGCCCCGGCGTTGTGCTATCTGGGGGCCATTTCCACAATTTCTCCCTACATAGAATTCTTCAACACAGCACCTGCTTCATCAGGCCCACAAGGAGAATCGGTAACTCCATCCAGGCAAGATGCAGCCTTATCTAATGTCACACAGCCGTGACCGTGACACCCCTCATCGCTGCCATATACTGTGGGTCAGACGCACATCACGGGTCTTTCTCACAGTCCAGAGCAGGGATTATAGAGATGTGAACACCAGAAGGTGAGACTCACTAGGATCATGTGAAGTTTTTACTGCCACACTCATCCTTTTAAAATCGTGACACAGCCTTCCATCAGTGGGTAAAACAGATTTTATAATTTTTAAAAATGTTATAGAAGATCTAATTTGTTAAGATAATTTGTAAACTCATCCTATTCTATAGAGTTTCCTTTTTCTGTCTATTAGTATTATGATTGCACAACTGCCTGGGTGAAAGAGTGAGACCCTGTCTCTTAAAAATAAATTTAAAAATCTGCCTGAAATAGAATGTATACACCCAGGGTTTTAGTTTATTTTCCCTTGACAAGTCAGATGTATGCACATGTTCAGGAAAGAACTGTCATCAAAGTTAAATTTTTCCTTTAAAATGTTTCATCTGGTTTCTATGTCCAATTTCATGGACAGAATTCTAGGCTTAGTACCTGAAAACTACTTTCTAATTTTAACATTGTAAATAGTGAAAAAAGTTACAATGTGAAGAGATGGAAAATTCCCAGATGAAAGAAAGCTAGATAGTCCATTCTCATATTCATTTTTACCCAGGGACCAATCACCTCTTCTACTGTGGTCTCCCATTAATTTAGAGCGAAGAGTTCTAATTACGTGGCTGACCAATGCACGTGGGTATAATACAATGGGAGCTCCTGAAACAAACTTCTGTTTTTTTCTTTGCAGAACTCATAGTGACCAAAGAGTTTCATGAAGCTTGTGAATGATTTATGTGTTAAAGAAAATATGTGTATTTGAATAATGAAATCTGTTAAGCATCATTTGAAGAACTTTGGCAAATGGCTTTGTGTTGTATGATCTTTTTTCCTATTTTATCACGTTTTTATTTTCCTTGCAAGAAAATGTGGGAGATTTATGACTACTTTGTTAGCAAATTAATGCCAAAGGGTAAACAAAAGAAAATGGCGGACTTTTTATTCGCTGTTGCCAACATTATAATAAAAATTGGTGTTGAGATGCTTCCTGGCGGTATTTACATGATAATCACTATCCATTAGAAAAGTGACAGGGCGCACTTCTAATGCAGGCCTTTGTCACCATTTATTATTAGATATTTTACAAGCGATTTGGAGTGTCCATTGTTTCATGACTGATGCCAACATGAGCAATATCAACATGGCAAATTAGGTCTGTGGTTTTCCCCTGAAGCTTCTAAAACCCATCTTATAGGAATGACTTGGGAACATTTTATATTATTCCTTCATTATAATTTCTGCATTCACTCCTCATTTGGTATTAAAAGCAGCAATGTTGATTGTTGGATGAAAGAAATTTGGTAGTGTCAGGTATGACATGTACAAACTGGAAAAGGCAATATTTTAATTGTTTTACTTGATCATTCTTATTCTACATTCTCTTTTGGCTACCATAACATTTACAGTAGATTCAAATTGATAATATATTTTTTTGTATGTGAAAGTTACTATAACTTTAACATCATGCCTTAAATATAAACATATTATGAAAGGGATATATAGTAATCATAGAACATTTACTTTGGAAAGAATTGAAATTACCTGCAGTCCCACCTCCTGCCATTAAACATTGTACTTTCTCCTGCCCCTTTCCTTCGTGGATGTAGCCAGTTCTGCTGAGGCTTCTTGCTGCTGAAGAATGAATGGGAAACATGGCTGAACTGTATTCTGGTTTCCCGCTCTTCTCGCCATAGCATCCTTCAATGTCATCTCAGTCCAGTTCCATAACTTGCCAGCCACGCTCACTTGTTAAACATTGTCCTTTGGAAATGCGGTTCCTGCACCTTGAAATGCCGATTTTTATCTTTGTTGAGCTGTGGTTTGCCGTGTTTGGGTAAACACTCAACACTGGGCCTCCCTTGACAGCACACTCATTGACTCTTCAGAGGGCTCTGTGGGACCCTCATCCTCTGCCTCTTTCATCTGTTTTCCCACAGCCTCCTGTGACTCAGACCTCTTCAGCCAGTCCTTGGGTAATATCAGCAAGACTGAAGCCATCGTCACCTTCCTTAACGTCCATCATTCCATCCAGGGGAAACTTGACCTGGCAGGGGTACCCGGGGTGCAAACAGACAAGCAAACAGACTTGGAAGCCCAGGAATATTCATTTTGATACTCAGTACATTTAAACTGCCAGTATGTATTGAGTATTTTTTTATTGGAGGACATTCTTTGAAAGCACGGTTTTCACTATGGGCATGGTATTTTTATACATGTGGGATGCAACACATTTTCACAACACCCTCTCGTTAAGATTCTACATTTGTGGCAGCTACGCCTTTGCTTTCAGCACTGCTTCTGACTTCAGAGAGCTGAGGCAAAGTGCATGGTCCTGGGCAACTCATCTTTTACAAATGTCTTTCCTGAATGCTCAGAGAATTCAAGGTAATTTAAGGCACATGTCACTACTCAAAATATGTATTTCACATAAGATAAATACATAATGACATTAACTTAAGATATTCCAAGATCAGTTCCTGAGTTCCAAAGATGTGATTGCATTTGGTTTGCAAAACACTCAAATGTTATAAAAACAGGAGGGGCAGCAGCACATACAGATAATACTCTCAGGTAAAGTGAGTATGTCCTTAAAGGTGTGACTTACGGAATCAAGTTCCTAGAAGGGCAGAATATGGGAACTTAAGTGTTCTTGGGCTTCATAGCGTTTACCACAAGTATTGAGTGAGTAGATCATGTTTGAGCCTGAAAGAAACAGAAATCCTTGAAAACACAAATGATAAAAGTCACTAAAGTGCAAATGCATACACAATTCCTTATACCCAACATGTTGGTGAGCAATACAGATTTAAGATTTAAATGCAGACTTAAGGTTTTTCTCACTCTGATCCCTGAGCAAATATTCCCTCTGCTGTGGCCCAAACTGTACTCATTACAGGGCAAAGCTGATGAAGAGTGAAATGCCCACTAGCTGGTGCCGATGCAGAGAAAAACCCCTCTTGCTAAAAGGTCAGGGCGTATTGTCTCAAACGGGGTTCAGTTTATGTGGTGCTCAACAGCAGCGCTACTGAGATTCACCGAGAGCCACGCAGAGGAAGGTATAATTCTGATGGTGGCCTCTTGACATTCCAGGCACAACTTAGCAAAGACAGCAAGAGAAAGAGTCTCTAAGACATCCGAGAACTGCTGATGATGGCTCCTCCTGAAGCTTGGTGCGACAATGTAATTGCATACTTTATGAAACTGTTAAAATTATCATCCAGACAGTCATCTAATTTATAATAATAACTACATTTTGTTAACATTCAGTCATCTTTGCTGTTTTAACTATGACTTTTAAAGCCACCTGTTGAGCCTTTGTAATGTGCCTATTGGTGCATTGGAGTAAAGCCGCGTCATATTTGAAATGCAGATGATCCTTTTCCTTCCCACTTTTTTGGTTTTGCATTTGTTTGTAATGGCTATTGAGATGAAAGTACAAATACTTGTGTTGCAAGAGAATTGGAAACAGCAGGAAGCTTGCACATTTCAAGTCAAATCCTTAGGGACGTGTTCCTCTCTGGGTGTTTTGCCTGTGGGTGCAGATGGTTTAAGGGAGCTGAATTGTGCTAATGCTCCCTTTCTTTGCTCATCTTTGAATTGTTGTCAAGTTTTGATGTTGCTGAGGTCTGGAAACTGACTGTTGATTTTGCTGATTCACATTTTAAATCATTTGATAGAACATGAAGTCAACTCAACCTTAACCACAAGACCAGCTGAACCACCATTTTTTTTTTTTTTTTTTGTAATGATCTTCCCTTTTCAGTGGAAGGAGAGTATATATTTGGTAAAAGCACACAGAACTGAAATCAATCTGATGAATTTTTCATCTGGCTTTTCATTTTCTTTCAATTTACCTTGTAGTTTTCTTTCAACATAGAAAGCTTAAACAGCTGAACAACAGTGACTCATGGATGAAGTACAAGCATTTTCAGTTGTAGTTCAGACAAGACAGATGTTTTAGTGACCTCCACTTCACTGGTATCTTGCAGAGGAGTCAGCACAATGCTTTTAGTTCTATCTTGTTCAATTTTTTTTTAACTTTTATTTTAACTTCAGGGGTACATGTGTAGGTTTGTTGTGTAGGTAAACTGCTGTCATGGGGTTTTGTTACAGAGATTACTTCATCACTCAAGAACTAGTCTAGTATCCATTTGTCCTGATCCTCTTCCATTCCCCACCCTTCACTCTCTAGTTGGCCCCAGTGTGTGTCGTTCACCTCTGTGTACCCATGTGTTCTCATCATTTAGCTCCCTCTTGTAAATCAGAACATGTGGTATTTAGTTTTCTGTTCCTGCATTAGTTTGCAAAGGATAATAGACCCCAGCTCCGTCCATGTCCCCACAGAGGACATGCTCTTATTTTTTTAATGGCTGCAGAGTATTGTTTAATTAGTTATATCCATTAATTTGATTTCAGATGGTTTTCTATAAAATGTTTGTTAATTCATAATGAAAAATCTCTCCAGTTATGTAGCCAAAGCTTTCAGTCTCATTAAAACACTAATTAATGTTATTCTTTAACCCCTTTGAGCTTCTGTTCCACATCATTATAAACATGGGAATAGATTATCAGAGTCTCTTTCAGTTAAAAGGAAAAAAAAAAGTTTATATCTCCATGTAAAATTTTAATTTGTATTCCTGATTGTATTATTTTATTTGCTTAACTTACCAAATACTCTAATAGTGTTAGGCTCTGATTATCCTAAGCAATTCACACTAATGAGTGTTAACTCATTAAATATCATAACCATTCTATCAAGTAATGGCTGCTTCATTGATGAGGAAACTGAGGCTATGAGAAGTTAACTGGCCCCTAAATTTAGTGATAGAACTTATATGTAAATAAAGCTGGACCAGCCCCAGAGTCAGCTTTTAAGCACTATACTATGCTTTCTGCTTTTTAGGGAAAAAAAAATTGCAAAAGTGTATAGGATTTCAATGGCTTAGAACTAATTCAAGGCTATGTGTTATGTACCACAAAAAATGTTAATATTTTAAAAAACTGTGCTCTCTGAATCCACTGTACCTTAATATATGGCAACAAGATAAAATTTTCCTTTATGTGCCGGTTTAATCTTTGTAATTTATCATGATTTCTAATGTAAAAAGTATTAGAGTACAAATGAAAAATTAATTCTCAATACTTATTCCATTAAAATGCATTCCATAATAAATAATGGTTTAGAACATCAGTAGAAGGGTCTTTGCAAGGGGTCTTTGCCATTTTTCAAAAACTAATCAACTAACATAGTATCATGCATATATCAACATGTTGGAGGGATAACTGATGGTAACCATAATGTTGATTCATCTTAAATATATATTTATACAATTATTAGCTCTCTCTAGTGGAAATATTGTGATTTTCTTTTCTTTTCTGCAAACATACTTTGCTGGACTACTGTTTTTTCTTATTTTCTAATAAGAAAGGTAAACATTCAGGTAAAGTTAGAAGCAACATGGGTTATTTAATATTATTTATTATTATTCCTAGTAAACACAGTTGGCACCAGGCTTCACCTTGAGTTAGTCAACATATCTTCTTGAGTAAAGAGATAGGAAGTGTTTGTCTACATACGGGCAAAGGTGGGCTTAGATCTGTTATGGGGACTGGGGCGTAAACACCCGAGTCTGCAGAGCTGGGCACTTATGTGCTTTGTGTGCACCTTCTGTGACCTCATAGGTGACTCACAAATTTGGTTTACAGGGCAGGTTCTAGTAAATCAAAACTTGAGTCTCATGAATTTTCCTTACTAAATACTTAACATTCCCTCTTATAACAAATAAACCTGGACTCTCAGTGGCTTTGCCCAATAGCAGTGTATTTCTGTTCACATCGCAGTCCAACATAGGTCTGGCTCCCCGCAACACAGGGCTCTAATATGTGAGTAAACTATGGAGGCAGAAACCCAGCCGTGATGCCGACCCCCATGTGTTTCATCAGACAGATCCACAGACCCAATAACAAATGCAGGAACATTGCATGTTTTTTTTAATATCCCTCCCATTTCCCATCTTCCCCCATAATATTCATCCTGGAGTTTCTTTATCTTCTTTCCTACTAAAAATCTGTGTATTTTTCCTTTTTAGACATTACTTGAAAATTGTTTACTTTATTTTTATTTACCCTTCCTCTTTTTTATAAAGGTTAAAAGACTAGACTGTTTTATAAGAGTTTTCATTTTTCCGATAGACAAAAGGCAGGAATCTTACTCATAGAATCTTAAACTTGCAGTGGACTGTAGGACACATCAGTTCAAAGTGTCTACCTTATTGTGCCTGAGTTCAGAAAGGCAGGCTCAAAAAAACTATTTGCAAGTCATCTTTTGTGACCAGGCTTAACAATGGTTGATGGACCCTTTTCCAAAATAGTTTCTCAGGCTTGATTTCAGAACTTCTATCTGCCAAAATAATCTGAGGCAATATACAAATAGTTCCTGTATCGTTTGCTACTATGCAGAATGAATGAAGGCGCCTCAGTTTGCATTCTCTTTCATTTGGTCCAGAAAACCACGTGAGTGATTTGAGAATGGTGGGGCATTGGCAGCCATCTAGGGCAAGCGTGACCTCCAAAAGTGCTCTCTGTTTTCTGGGTCATCAGAGTCAAATTTTACATCATTTGAAAATTTTCCTGCCAAAATCATCGTTAGAAGAATGATGTGCAATTTAAATATGTTAGGATGTATGTGGCAGTACCTGAAAACCTATGTTTTTAATTACATGTTGTGCATCCTGCCAGCAGTGGCATTTCTATTCGTTTTAAATCACCTATGACTAGGAAGAAGTTTATACTGTCTATGGTTTATTTAAAAGAATCTTTTGGCTTTTTAGGAGATGAATGTAGGGGAATGAAAAATACCTATGGTAGTATCTACCACTTGTAATAGGGACATTTTGCATTTAGTTAACAAGAAATACATAACATTGTGCCAGTGCTGCCATGGCCTGAGAGAGTAAAAGTGTAAAACTGTCTATGAAAGAGCGTCAGCAAGTCATCTGAAACTGTGATTTTGGAAAATAATAATAGTAATAATGCCTGCCTATTTTCCTATTTGGTGAGAGTGAAATATATTTCTCTGAGTGTTCAATTATGGTTCCTTAATTTACACTAACTAGAATAAGCTTCCTGAATGATTTTTTTTTTCTTTTTTTTTTAAGATGGAGTTTCACTCTTGTTGCCCAGGCTGGAGTTCAGTGATGCAATCCCTGCTCACTGCAGCCTGCACCTCCTGGGTCCAAGCTCCTGCCTCAGCCTCTCAAGTAGCTGGGATTACAAGCATGTGCCACCACCCAGGCTAGTTTTTTGTATTTTTAGTAGCGACAGGGTTTCCCCATGTTGGTCAGGCTGGTCTCTTCCTGACCTCAGGTGATCCGCCTGCCTTGACCTCCCAAAGTGCTGAGATTACAGGTATCGGCCACTGTGCCCAGCCCGAATGCTGCTTAATGCTTACATGTGTCAGTTAAAACCATTGCAGCCTGGTGGGTTGTCCTTTGCTATGACCAGAAAAGCATCAGTATTCCTTAAAAGTCATTTTAAGTCTCTGCCATAAGAACATGTTAAAGTACAGTATTAATTTTTGCCTGAACAGATTCCAATAATATCCCAGAATGTTTTAAAGCAATTTATTTTTAATACTACAAGTCAGTAAATCAATATGTTTTAACAGAGTAGAGAGTTCATGGAATTCTTCAGAATTTTAAGGAACCTTAGAGATGATTTTTTTTTCAATTTCAGCAAACCTTTATATGCGTATTAAAACTGTTCTACAAAGGAAGAAAAATACTTATTCTTTTTTTTTTTTTTTTTTTTTTTTTTTTTGAGACTGAGTCTTGCTCTGTCACCCAGGCTAGAGTACAGTGGCGGGATCTCAGCTCACTGCAACCTTGGCCTCCTGGGTTCAAGTGATTCTCCTGCCTCAGCCTCCTGAGTAGCTGGGACTACAGGCACTCATCACCATGTCTGGCTGATTTTTTTTTTTTTTTTTTGTATTTTTAGTAGAGACAGAGTGTCACCATGTTGGCTAGGCTGGTCTTGAACTCCTGACCTCAAGTGATTCACCCGCCTCGGCTTCCCAAAGTGCTGGGATTACAGGTGTGAGCCACCATGCCCCACTGAAAAAAATATTTAGTCTTAATACAAAAGAAATGTACTGATTTTGCTGAATAGAGCCATGCAACAAATAATAGCCTCTTAGCCCCTGGAAGACTGAGAGAGGGGCTGGTTTGGCATTAGCAATGCTGAGACTCTTCCTATTGTTTCGTCTTTTATATTCATATGATGCTGGGAAGTAACCAGTTTTCAAAATAAGTAATTCAATTCCATCTTACTTTTTTTTTTCTTATTAGCATCTTCTTTTACAAGGTGGAAACCTGGGCTCTGCAAACTTGCTCTCAGTGTGTCAGGGACTGGACTGTCTTGGGGTGAGCAGAGGTGCTGCATTCAACACACAGATAGGAATCAGCCCGTGGCTGGGCCCTGAGGAATCCCAGATGGAAAACCGACTGCCCCCAACCTTGAACACAGGCGTCCCTCTCTTGTAATTTTGCACTTTCCTCTCTGCTGTAGTGAGTATGGCAACACAGCTCAGCAATCTTGAGCTTCCAGTGTTCCAGAATGTTCTCTGGAACATTCAGGGCACCTTGACTGCTTTTCAGATGCTCCAGTGGCCTCTGGATGCCAAAGCGTTGGTGACAGCCTGGCATGGCCCTGTCAAAGAGGATGCTTCCTCTAACAGCTGTGTCTTCCACACCTGCAGAATCCAGGTCCACCCAGGCACCATGTACCTAGGGATTTGTATTTGTCAAATCATATCAGAATAGATACGGACTTGTTAAGAATGATTTTTGTATTCCACCGAAGACCTTAAACTAAAAGTATTGCAGGGAAATGAACTCGATGTAGTAACAGTTTACAAACAGGAAAGCCGTTATCTGAGTACTCAGGCCTGCAGGAACAGTCGCTCTGTTCATTGCATGCTTATTCAGGGCACGTTGTGACTCTAGCACTGGGCCTGCCACTCATCTTATACACTTCCACTGGTAGGGGCTATTTTATCTCAAAATGATAGCTATTCAAAGACATGAGTCCATCTGACAAATAGATTTAAGTACACGTTTTCAAACTAGACATTCATTGGGCACTTACGTGACTATTTACGTTAAAATGTGTGTCATTTTTTACATTAGCAATTTAAACAACGCGCTGCAATTTCATAAATCAGCACGTTTACTAGGTAGGTAGGAGACTGTTGATCCATTTGTAAGTTAAAAAATTAGTGTGTGTTTCTGTGTATGCCAACTTGTATTAGCGAAAGGAGTGTTTATGGATTCCCTGAATGGATGTGTATTGAGACTCTATAGTATGTGCTATTTTTAAAATGATTATTTTTCAAGTTCACACTTTGATGTTTATTGCTTAGGGGTACCATTCTGAGTATTTTAAAAGCCCTGTCCAATTTAATCTTCATAGTAAACCTGTAACAAAAGTATTGTGAGCCCTTTTTAAGACAGGGAGCCTAAAACAAAGATTAAATGATTTGCCCAAGATCGTGACCAATTGCAAGGGTTAGGGCCAGGTTTCAAAGGCAAGAAAGCAGGTTCCCAGCCTGTACTCATTTTTGTGTTTCTTTTTGGGTTTTTTTTGTTTGCTTTTTTTTTTTATTTTGAGACAAAGTCTCACTCAGTTGCACAGGCCAGAGTGCAGTGGTACAATCTTGGCTCACTGCAACCTCTGCCTCCCAAGCTCAAGTTGTTCTCCTGCCTCAGCCTCCCAAGTAGCTGGGACTACACGCACCTGCCACCATGCCCAGCTAATTTTTGTACTTTTAGTAGAGATGGGGTTTCACCATGTTGGGCAGGCTGGTCTTGAACTCCTGACCTCAGGTGATCCGCCCACCTCGGCCTCCCCAAAGTGCTGGGATATTTTAGATTCAGGGGTACATATGCATGTTTCTTATATAGGTAAACCTGTGTCACAGGGGTTTGTGGTACAGATTATTTCATCATCCAGGTATTAAGCCCAGTACCCATTAGTTATTTTTCACGATCCCCTCCCTCCTCGTTCATTCTGGTGTCTGCTGTTTCCCTCTTTGTGTCCATCTGTCTTCCTTTAGCTCCTACTTATAAGTGAGAACATTTGATTTTTTTTTCCTGTGTTAGTTTTCTAAACATAATGGCCTCCAGCTCCATACATCTTCCTGCAAAGGACGTAATCTTGTCCTTTTTATGGCTGCATAGTATTCCATGGTGTATACATGTCACATTTTCTTTATCCAGTCTGCCATTGGTGGCCATTGAGGTTGATTTCATGCCTTTGATATTGTGAATAGTGCTGCAAGGAACATACACATCTATAAGGAAGTTCAACTCATTTACAAGAAAAAAATAACAGCCTGTAGTGTTAACAGTGATGCCATGCTATGTTTTAAGGATGATTAGGAAACCCGACCCAATAGGCTGTGCCCCCTGTGATTTTTCCTCCCCCTGCTCATCCTAATATGCTCCAGATTATTAGAATTGGAAAGAGCTAGTTTTCAGGGAACACGGTTCCAGTGCTGATGACTCATGACTGGGCTAAAAGTAATGTTTAGGAGTTAACCTTGGCCATTGATTCCTGAATAGCACATAGATTATAAGTGAGCATATTGGCCATGCTGAATGCAAAATGAGTATATTATCTCTGCTTACGATTATACTCTTAGGCTCCCACTGACATCGATTTAATATAATATGGCATTTCCATTGCTGTTTCTTTCATAGGTATGCGTTTATATATTTTAATGAATGTTTAGAAATTATAGTTAACATTCCTAAAAGGTAGTTTTCAGAGGGAAGGTAGCTAATTATTGCAGGGTAGATAACAACAGAATTTGTCATCATTATCAGCAAACGTTAACTCTACCCTTGTTGTGTGTACCTCACTGTCAGAGGCTTTGAGTATTTTACTTACGTGTTATCAGGAGCGGTTTATAGGTTTCCCGGACTATCATGTGGTAGCTGCCCCAAGCTGTGGCCAAGCTGTCCATTATGCCCCAACTAAAACATTCACTGAGTGCATTAAGTTGCAGATTGGCAATCCAGGAGGGGAGACATTTAGTAAGTACCTCCAGAAATATTCAAGTGATGCTGAAACAAAAGCTTTCATCAACAAATGACTCATATTGCTTCAGTAATCTTTTAAAATGATATCTTAAATTATTTTTTCATCATTTGATAGTTTTACATTTCTCCGCTCACAGCAAAATTACTTTTTTGTTGAGTATTGGTAAGGAAATGTAAAATTGTGCTTATCAAGTTCACAGAATCATTTAAAAAATGGAATTTTACTTCATTCATAATTTTGAACTTAAAGGAATGTCTGTCTCTCACTTACCATGTTACAAATAAACCAGTAATGTCTTTGTATGAGAGAAGAGAAAAAGCAAAATGTTTTCACCTCCAGTTGAAGAACATGTCACTGAGGGGCTAAAAATGATGCATAAGCTGAGACCCACAATATATTTTATGGAGTTACTTTTACATCAGTTTCCTTATTGAAAGAACAAGTTGCCATTTAGATTACTTCAGTGGTAATCAGCAGACATGAATAAATTATTTTAAATATATTTAATTGCTGATTTTCTAATGTAAATATTTTTTTAGAAAATTAAATTTTCAATTTATCACAAATTTTCTTAGAGATGATGTTCTCCATTTTCCAAACTCTGTATACTCATTTTTTCCCCCTAAATTCATCCCAGGGCTATACTGCACTTATGCATTAATAATTAACTTTGTAATCAAGTAAAATTACTGCATAAAGATGATCTCAGTATACAGTATGTGGCTGTGATATGAGTGTGACATCTAGCAATGGTGTCTGTGCGTATAACACAATCAGGCACAGTTTTTACTCATCCCATGTAATTACTCTTTAATTGAAAGACTTTGATTCTTACTTTCCTTGCCCCTTTCTTTACTGGTCATTACCTTCATTTGCTAATTGAGATTCTATCCACTGTCTTCAATTACATTTTCCCATTCAAACATACAGTTCTGGACTCTGAGTTTGATGCTATTAATTTCTATTTCAGTAATTAGAATGACGCTTATAATTGCATGTTTTAACTTGACTATATGCTGTTCACTTAATTTAACTATGAGACTGCATCACTAGTGAGAAAAAAAAATGACGTTCTGTTATTTATATAGCTGTTCTTTTCATTTCTAACTTAAAGCTTCAAATTAATGGGGCATTCACAATTTGTGAATCTATCTTTAGGGCTCACTCCTGGAAAACGAGCATATATGATACAAACTTTTATCCATAAAATTCCCTCAGAGTAGAATACTAAATTCTTTTCTGTGATCATACATCATTATGTTTGAAAGGAGCAAATATTGATTGAGCATATGTAGCCTGTCCAACATTTCGCTAATAATGTGACATGTTATCTTATTTGATTATTAAAGCAATGTTTTAATCCACATTTTATTATTTCATTATATAAGTGGACCAGGGAGGTTCAGCATTTACTGATCTCTTCAATAAGTTTTAAAACATAATATACTTTGGGTAAGGCATGTGCAAGGTACATGGGGGATTACAAGAATAAATTTACTCAAACCAAGGGCAAGCTTAGAACTCTATGCTCTTTTGAACAAATAATGCAAACAGTAATCTAGATATATTCCTTTTTTTCTTATCTATAATAAGTTTAAAGTAAACTGAGATTGAAATGCAGAACCTAATCAGGAAACCAAAGGTCTATTTTGTTGGTGCTATGTTGTTGTCTTAGTTCTGTCTTTTTTTTTTAATTTTTTATTTTTGGTGTGTTTAAGTTTTAGAATTGAAATACTATTCAAGAAGGTTTAAATGTCTAATTTAGGTATATATGTGTGTGTAAATATATGTGTGTATACATATATGTATACACACACAAACGGGTGTGTATGAGTTTCTGTGTACTTACAAATATAAACATGACACACACCCATCACACACACAAAGAGAATCACCTAGTAAAACACTAAATATTTGTCCTGCCTTTGTGGTTATCACTGTGAAATCATGTTATAATCAACTAGGCTAAAGGCAAATTCATTTTATTTGTATGAATGTACATTGCATTTACTAATCAGTCACCTATATAGCTAATGCAAAATATTTCAGTGGCAAGATAAGAGTTTTTGTTTATTTTGTTTTATGTTTAGAATTTCTGAGGGGAGATTATATTGGAAAAAGGATAAATGAATTGAGTCAATATTATTCTGATCATCTGTAACTTTTCTTACAGGCAATGGAATGTATATATAAATGAATTTTAAGCCTTGTAGCAAGCTCGTCCATCCTGTGGCCCAGGACGGCTTTGCATGTGGCCAAACGCAAATTCATAAACTTTCTTAAACTATTATGAGGTATTTTTGGTGATTTTTAAAAGCTCATCAGTTATCGTTACTGTATTTTCTGTGTGACCCAAGGCAATTCTTTTTCCTGTGCAGTCCAGGGAAGCCTAAAGACTGGAGACCCTGCCTTATAGTTTAAGCATTCAAAAATAAATAAATAAATAAACTGAATCATTGCGTTTCTATATAGCTACGATATATATATATATATATGTCACAAACATATATATATATATATGTGTGTGTGTCACAAATCATTACTGTTTTACAATGAATACCAAATTCAGATGAGACTGGGCATGCTCAGGGTGGTATGGCTATAGACAATAAATACGAAATACAAATCATCAGTGCCATACGAGATGTCTATTTACTATTCAGTGCTTTCTCATTTACTTTATAAGCAAATATACCAAAATAGATGGCTGTTTCCCAGCACTTGAAATTAACTGGTCAGTCATGTGTTTGAATGTTCAGGAGATCTATTCTATTTTCATATTTGGAGACTCTCTGTTTTTTTGCATTAGTTTTCAGCTGGACTTTTTTGCTTTTGTCCCATCATAGTGGATATGGATGTGGCAGGCCGTTATCACTGCATCATCCCCGGCTTAATTAATAGAGTAGGGCGATTTTGGCAACTTGAAAATTTAGAAAATTTAAATATACCAATGCACAGTAATTACAAGTTCAGAATTTAGTATCATGGGCTTTTAAATATCATAATTGTTGTTATTTTGGTTGGCTGGATTTGTGAAATCTCATATCAAAGACATCCAGATATTAGATTAACACTATGTTAGATAAGACGGAATTCTAACAGTTAGTGCCATGTTTCCGTTTTACTAAGGTGAGTTCCATGGCGACCAGTGAGCTGTCTTGCCTTTCATATGGCCAGTGCTGGCAGGTGCAGGATTAGAACTTCTTACTCCCATGTCCTTTCTGCTAGCGGGGACTGCTCCTACCTAAATGGGGTACACTAGTAGGGATCAAAATGGTGATTGACATGTCACAGTGAAGGTGTACAAAACCAATAGTGAGTGAGGAGGTAAGAAGGTGCCAGGATGACAAAATAATCAAAAAGCAAAGGAAAGCTTCTAAGGTAAAAATCATGGTAAATAAGAGAAAAGGGCAAAACGAGAATAAGGGGCTTAAGAGTGTAAATTGTTGTATACTTTATTTTCAATTTAAAAGGTTGAAGTCAGCAAACAATACAGATAAGATGAACCCTTGCTATCGAATTCTGTTGTCGTTGTTTGCAATCTAATCTACCTAATGTATATAAGATTATATATAAGCTATATAGTGTATATCCACTTGTTGGGTGGATGTGGCTCTGTCGGGCTTCCCAACAAGACATAGAGTCTCTTTTCCACCCCCATAAATTTGGACTGCACTTGAAACTTTCTGTGTACAAGAAGGTAGCAGGAGTGATTCTGCAAGGGTTCCACATCTGAATCACACTTTTCTGCTCCTGCTTCTTGGGAACCCTGAAACAGCTATGGCAAGTAGCCTGAGCTAGCCTCTCAAGGTCAGAGAATACAATGAGAGAAGCCCAGCCGACCTATGGCACCAACCTCGACAGCAGCTGCACAGTAACCACACAGAAAACTGATAATTAGGTCTAGAAATCAATTGGACCCCCTTACTCGCTAGGTAACATTTTGGTTATTTCTTTCCAGTTATTTGCACTCTGTGCACACTTTTATATATGCTGTTGTATTGCCATGATCATTATAGTATTCATGATTTCATATATTTTTAACTTAATGTTTCACCATTTTTCTAGGCAACATTCTCTTGGACAATAAAATTCTCCCTTGGGTGAAGACATTATGTATATGTTAATTTCTTTACCTTTAGATAGTTCTGACTTCAAGTTTTTACCATCATAAATGGTGCTGTGACAATTGCCTGATCA